>NC_056736.1:262586260-262667586 GCF_019279795.1 Protopterus annectens | reverse complement strand
GAAAGTCAAGAAAAAAAGTTTTTAAACTTGCAAATAAGATGAATCTATCGATTAATATTGGTCCGAGCTATCTGGAACACCAAGATCTGTTCCGCGGCAAACTAGATCTGAGGTAATTCCAGCAGTGCATCATGGGATAATGGGCTTGGTCTCAAGCTACTGGCAAACCTTTAGCTTTGCTATCAGCCGTGTTGGAGCCGAGGATCGGCTCCAAACCCATCAGTGAGAATAAACGGCGAGATTTAATAACTTCACATTGTCAATTATCTGCGTGGAATGGTTCCCTATGGGGATTTACCAGTTAGGAATAAAGTCTGCAGCCAACTGCTGCTCCTGTGAAGCCCCAACGCTGTTTTCCCTTGAGGTGGCAAAAAAACATAGAAGTTATGTTCAATCTGACTGATGATTTCCCTCCAAGGGGAAGCCAATCAGCAGTCAAGAGTGTAGGAAAGGGAGGGAGCCACAGCTTTTTGCAGCTTGTCTGGTTGTTGTAATCCCAGTCAAGATACAATCCCAATGGCCAAAAGCTACTGCAGCAGTGAGAGCAGCAGTGAGAATGAACAGCATCCTAGAATGAAAGACTTGCCCTTGTTGGGTTGAAGGTACCTAACAGGATGTTTTTTCTGTGTAAAAGGCTTAATGAGTCCCCCTTTCTTAACATAACTCTGACAGGGAGGGTCATCAAGAATTGTAACGGACAGTGGTTGGGATGGGGATAACAAGGGAACAGAGTAGCCTAGAGATTAAAAAAAGAAGTTATACACTTACCATAATGTTCCATCCAAGTGGTTGCTTTTCATTTGTCTTCAACCTATGGGACATGGATCAGAAAACAGATCTGACTCAGCCATATACACCAGCATCTGAGCAGAAATCAGAGCTCCTCCCTTGCCCATACTGCCTCACTCTCCCTCCTCCCCTCAGATCGAATTGGATGCAGGAAAGCACCACCCAACCCACAGCAGAACACCTTAACCCCTAACCATTGAAGGGGTACACACACGCACCCCCCCAGACTCATACCCATGACCAAGAAGATAAGCTTGCACCTGCATCTGTCCAGTCCACAACACAAGCCTAAAGGCAGTGGGGAAGGAAGGAGGGACAGCTGAAGGCAAATGAAAAGCAGCAACTCAGATGGAACATTATGGTAAGTACATAACTTCTTTATCTAAAGTTGCTGTTTTCATTTGGTCTTCAACCTATGGGGACAAAGTCCCTACCTACAATAACCTTGGGAGGCCATCGTGTTAAGGACATTCTGGAGCACGGCAGACCCAAAGGAAGCCCTACTGCTGGAGACTATGTCCAATTTGTAAGGGGAAATAAAAGTATGAGAAGAGGACCAAGTAGCAGCAGAGCATATGTCATTGACAGGAAACCTGGGACAAAAAGCTGCAAAAGTAGACAGTGACCTGGTGGAGTGCGCTCGGACAGGGCTAGGTCAAGGCATACCTTTAGTGCAATAAGCCATAGAGATGCAACTGGAAATCCAATGAGCAAGGGTGACCTTCGAAATAGGCTTTCCCAAACAGGGCTTTGAAAAGTACACAAATGTTGATCAGACTGTTAACAGAAGTACAACTGCCTGTGGATATCAATCAAATGCAATTTGTATTTCCCTTTATTCTGATAATTTGGAAAGAAGACTGGCAAATAAAACACCTGGTTAATGTTGCATTCGGATGCCACCTTCGGGATGAAAGAGGGGTTGGTACGAATAGTCACTCTGCCCTTGTGGAAGACAAGATAAGGAGGCTTGATTGACCATACCTGCAGTTCAGACACCCGCTTGGCAGAACTGACAGCAACCAAGAAGGCCACCTTCCAAGATAGCAACTGTAAATCCACAGTGGCAACTGGGTCAAAGGGAGAAAAAACTACAGCCTGCAAAACCATGGCAAGATCACAAGGAGGCGTGGGGTCCTTGACTGGTGGCATAAGGAGGAAAGTACCCTTCAAAAAGGCATTGTAGAGTTTAGAAGAAGTCAAGGAGGTAGAATTCTCACACACGTGGAAATTTAAGATAGTTTTTCTACAATTAAAGTTCAAATGGCAGCTATCTCAGTTGTGAAAGGTAAGGGCTAGAAAATCCAGAATGCAGGAACAGAAGCTATAAAAGGATCAAACTTGCGCTGTGACTCCTAGATGGAAAAATGTTTTCATTTACTGGAGTAAATATTTCTAGCAGAGGTCTTATGAGCCACAACCAAAATCTTTTTAACTGGTGGAGAGAGCCAGGGAGTTCTCACCATCAAATGAATTGGAGCAGCCATGCGGTGAGCTTCAGGCTGACAAAGTCCAGGTGTAGAACTCCTGATGGCTGAGAGAGATCATCAGGAACCGAATCAGGAGTCCAGGGGGGACACGCCAGATGAGACCAAAAAGGGGGGAATCAAAACTTGGTGAGGCCAGAAGGGAGCACTGAGGATGACTTTGTTTAACTGCTGAGCTTTCTGAAGAATCTTGGGGATAAGAGGAAGAGGGGGGCATAAAGTAGAGCAGAAGGCCAAGTATGGACCAGAGGATCCCTGGGTGACTCCCCCAGTGGGGAGATCAGGATGAAAAACTCACTGCACTTGACGATGGAAGGACAGGCAAAAATATTACAGCAAGGATGACCCCATTTCCGAAAGATCATGTCCGCCTCTGAACGATCAAGAGACCACTCGTAAGGCATCAGAATGGTTCTACTGAGCCTGCCCGCTAGCTAGAATGTTGCACTTCCCCAGAATGTGCGCCGAAACCAGAAACGGTTGGAAGAGATCAACCATTCCCAAAATCTCACGGCCTCGCAGCATAGGGGATAAGATCTGGTTCCCCCCGTTTGTTGATGCACCAGGCAACGGACATGTTGTCCATCTGGATGGCAATTGTCCCGGTGGGAAGAAAAGGTTTAAGTGCTTGCAACGCCAGAAGCACTGCTCTCATCTCCAGGACACTGATATACAGACTGGTCTTCCAAAGGGGGACCACGTGCCTTGGACCGTCCGTCCTATGCAATGCCCCCCTACCTGAGCTGGGAGAGATCTGCTGTCACCGTGATCGAGAGGAAAGGAACAACAAATGGCTGGCCCAGGAGGTGGTCCAGGGACTGGAGCCACCACCGATGAGACTCCCAACAAACCCAGGATAGTCAAACCGGGTAGGAAAGAGGAAAGTCGAGTAAGGATCACTGTAACACCAAGGTCCACAGCAGGACCCTCGTGTTGGTGCGCAGTTGGCAGGAGAGGAATCATGGCCACCATCAACCTCAACACCCAAAGTATCATACCCGCTGGGAGGCAAGAAGTTTGTAGTATAAACCTCACATGTTGCTGGAGAGAAAGTATCCTGTCTAGAGGAAGAAACACCCTGCTCTGTACTGTGTCTAACTGGCACCTATAAAGTCAATCACCTGAAACAGTTTAAAGGTCAATTTGGCCAGACTGATTGATATGCCCAGGGAAGATGCTAGGAGAAGGGGGTAATCCCTGGCCTGAAGAAGATGATGCCTGGTGGGAGCAGAGAGGAGCCATTCTTCCAGGTAAGGAAACACATGGAAGCCCTGCAATCTCAAGTGAGCTGCCACTACTGCCATCACTTTGGTAAACACATGGGGAGCTGGGGCGAGTCCAAAGGGAAGTACTCTGAAGTGGAAGCAATTGGCTCCTAGCCAGAAGCGAAGAAAACTTCTGGAGCGCCTGTCCATTTTTACAGGATAGTATGCATCCTGAAGGTCTATGGAGCACATCCAGTCATTCTGCAAAAAGGGCAGAATGGACTGCAAGATGACCATCCAAAACTTAGTTTTGGCAACAAACCAGTTCAGGGCGGTGAGATCCAGAATTGAAGTCCCCTGTTTTCTCTGGCACCACAGAAAATCTGGAATAAATGCCTGATCTGGACTGGTCTGGGGGAATGGACTGGATGACTCGTTTTTCGAGCAGCCTGGAGATCTCGATGGCTGCCTCCTCCGACTGACCTGGGTGGAACATCTGTGAGGTTCCTCTTTGGAGTGGGGGGAATGATGGAATAAAGAACAGTTGTGCACACTTATCATAAATGTAGATGTTCTTGTGTGTTATGCTGGTTCTGGGTTTGAACTGAGAAGGCCTGGAAGAAGCAGGAAAGGACCAATTGTTTGACAGCCAATGCCTACTAAATCTAGGAGGCTGCACTTCTAAGAAATCTTTTAACAGTTTGCATAGATTTAGCTTTTTCCTCCATCTTTTTAAGAACAACTTCTGCTTTGTCGCCAACCAGGCGGTCCTGATTTAAGGGAGCATCCAGCAATTTAGTTTTAACATGATCTGGCAAAGAATGCAAGCATGCCTTCTAAGTACAGACCCGGTGACAGCAGCCCTGTAAGATGCCTCTAGTGAATCAAAACTACATTGCAAAGTATGTTTTCCAACCTGTTCAGCAGAATGCATTAAATCCTGTAAATCCTAATTTTCAGCACAATCAGGAATCAACATTATTTTCTGTTTAAGCAATCCAATAATATGCTGCCGATACTTTAACATATGAAACTGGCAATTTAAGGCCCTGATGGCCAAGGTTGCAGTGGTGTATACCTTCTTACCCCATCTATTCAGGGCCCTGGAATCTATATCAGAGGAGGCAGGATTTTTGGCAGTAGTAAACTTAATGCCCTTGGGTCCCTGTGAAATGGTTTCAGGATCCACAGTAGGATTGTTAAAAAGGAACTTGTGAGAATCAGGAACCCTGTAATATCTATCAGGTTTTCTGGGAGCAGGCGGTAGAGTCAGTGGCCAAGCCAGATTCCGAAAAGACTGTCAACAATGTCCAGCACAGGAGGGGATAGCTAAAGGCCTGTGTTGGGGCAGGAGTAAGAAATCTCTAAGCCTCCTGGCTTTCCCAGTGAAAATGCTCCCCAAGAGTATGCAAGGTTTCACCAAAAGAGAAATCCTCTGGGGGAGAAGCAGAGGGAATGAAGTCCTCTGCATCAGAATCCTCATAGGTAGATAAGGGTACATCCTGGTCATCAGAGGAGACAGAAATTTGAGAACCTGGTCAGAAGTATCATAAGCAAATTCAGTCCTAGGTCTCTTAGAGGGGGAAGGTTGGCTTCCCCTGATTAATGTAATAAGGTCTTCAGCCATTCTTATTTGTTTTTCAGGCACATGCGGTCTGGGCGTCGGTTTCCTAGGTATGGTTCGGGTTTTAGGCCTTGAAGAAGAAGGTGGCGTCGGTTTAATACGCAAGTCGGTAGGCCTGAATACACCCTCAGAAGCTGGTGCCTGCACAGCGGCTCTGGACCCATCCAAGGTAGAGACATCCGCAGGTTCCACAATTGAAGCATCTCGCTGCATACCGGACTCCGAATGGGTCTCAGTAGAGGCCTGCGAATCTGAAGTAGTGGGTATCAGGGGCTGCAAAATCACCTCGAGTACCGGCGAACCGGTGACTAGCTTAGGAGAAGCGTCGGCGGCAGCTTTGGACATAGGCGGCCTGTCTCTGTCTTTATCTTTGCGTTTTTTCAGAATGGCGGTAGTCGGACGGCTTACCGGAGACATGTCAGGATAATTGAACTGAGCACCAAAATATTTAGAAGAGAAAATATACAGATGGATAGTTCGTGGTTTAAATAAGGCACAAAACCGACAGCGAGGTACATCGTGGTCAGGGCCTAGGCAAGGAATACAGTATGAATGAAAATCTTTGAGGTATTTGCTTTCTACAAGTAATGCAATTATTTACTTTTACTGACATCGGTTTAGAGCAAGAAAACGTTTCCTCAATGGGGTACTTAGCTTTTAGTTGAAGACTTCGGTTCTGAAACTCGAAAACGAAAATTTCAGGAGTCGGCCGACTGGCACTTGCGAACTGCTTCTGCTTCGGGCACCGCACGGCAAGAAAGATTGATGTAATGGCGTCGGCTGCATGTTTTATACCCCTGATGACCTGACATCACAGAAGAAGGGACAGCAACCGATGCAGGACCCTAGACTTTGTAATCAGGCCGTCTGAGTTCTACTGAAAGCAGATAACCCAAATGTCATGACTGCAACAGTGAAACACGAAGAACATCTGCCACAGTCAAATTAGCACACTACACTCAAAGCTAAAAATCAAATAAATTTGAATCGACAAATAAGCCTAAGAAAATAGAAATGGAACGGATGCAAAAACAAATCTTCAAAATTTAAAGAATAAGCTTACAAACTATGGAGTGAGAAAAGAACAAGTAATGACAACATACTAACAATAGGTGAGAAGTTAAAGTCAGATAAATGGACAGGTGAGATGTTAAAGTCAGATAAATGGGTCGGCAACATTTGTTTTAACTTGAGAAAATCAGAACATAAAGAACAAACTTACCTTAATCCTCAGTAACGTAACCCAATGGGGGAAAAAAGGACTACAGTACACAACTTAACAATGAAAACAGCTCAGGGTAATTTTTAATCAGCAAACGATTTTAATAATGGCAGAAGACACCTGGCGAGAGATCCTCAGCAGCACAACATTGTGAGAAAATGGGGAACGGCTTAGTAGCCTGGGAAAGTTTCCTCAGCTAAGCAAAGTCCTGCTGGATTTAGTCTTACTATAATAAACAGGATGGAACTTCCACTGCACATCAGAGGTGTTGGTTGTCTACAAGAAAAAGGCCTGACCTTCCCAGACTTTTGAAGGATCCACCATAAGCATGGCGAGGCCAAGGACAGAAATTTGAAAGAAGAGACTTTCCCCTCATCTTTCTTCTGGCTCCTCACCCCATGGCCCACCAGTCTCAGGATTTTCTCCCTGGCTTCCACAATCACCCTTCCCTGAATTCTCCAATGAATCCTTGTAGGTACCCCAGGTGTGAACTTTGGTCAGGTGCGTCCCAGACTCCCATGCAAGTCTACCTCAATTACATTCATAGCTTAGGTGAGGAATTCAGTAGGCAGAAATAAACACAAGACCTGGGAGTAGTCATTCTTGTCGTGGCCACTCAATGTCCTGAGACATGAAGACTGCTAGTACAATGATGTCAGGATATTGTTGTCAGCCCTTCTTTGTTTTGGTTCGAGATGTCCTGTGATGCGCCTAGTGTCCCGGAGGTTGCACAGGGACTACATGCCCCCCACCCCACCGAGTGGAGAGCTCATCAACAGCCACATCATCCTACCCCTTTCCCTGGGTAAAACTACGGAGGACAATAATATGTTCCTGAACTCTGGTCGCCAAGGCCTAATAGACTCCCCATCTCTGCATGATTAAGCTGGTTAGAACTCATGAAGTTGTCTCCAACTATCTACTGGAGAACCTGTCACAAGCAGAATGAGAATCTCTAAACCATTTTCCGTCATAACAGAAAGTTATCTGCCTACAGATGCTTTTACTTAACTGCTCATCTGACTTAGTAGAAACATGATGATCCATGTGCTATGTGCATTAATTCACTCTGAAGTACATTTAATTTCAAAACACTTACCATCCACATTGTAAACTTTCAGCCCAGCCATATGTTTGGCTGTACGAGTCTTGGCAGCGGTCAGCAGAGCTGGGTTATACACAGTAAAATCTTTATAGTAATTCTCCAAGATAACTACAGCAGCCCTCTGGATACTGGAAAACAAACAATCCAGCTTTACACTCTTTTGGGATTTATTACTAAACTTATTACACAACACACATGAAAAAAACAGTTATACCCTAGGATGATGACACAACCCCATCTAAGCTAAGTAAAATCAAGCTCAGTCATAATTAAATCATTCTTCTCATACTTGACCAAAGAAAACCATGATGCTATACAGGACATCCTTAAACAGACTGATAGTAGTCTTCAGTAGCACCCCCCCCCAATAAATCTGCACATGGTTCCTTGACTTTTGATATTTACTAACTTCTGTATTCGTGACCACAAGTACGGCATACACACAGGTAAATTTATAAAACAAAAATCTTTGGAGGTACACAAAATTAAGGTACACAACAGAAAAAAATACTACTTACATTTTCAAAATTATTTCCTGTCAAAAAAGCAAGTTTAGATTACCTGAAGTACAACTGCTTGGTTTTCTTATGAATCATCCAAATCAAACTGAACAAAATCTTATTTCAAAGGCTGACAGCTACAGCAAGGTATTCTTTAAATAAATCAATTTGAAAAGGAGAAAATGTAAATGCAACAGGTTACCAATAAACAATGAAATGACCACCCAGATGTGAAATACAAGTATACTTGGGGGGTTGTATATACATTACAATAATCAGAAATACAAAATATACAAATTTAGGAGCCACACATCCCGTACACCAGTACAAACAACTGCTGCCATAACAAAAAACATGAAGCTGTGTGACACTTACCGTTAAAAGTAGATGCTAGAGAAGGATCATTGCTGCAGAATTCCTGATACAAGAGAATGAGCTGCAATCACTCAATTTCCCAAAATTCTGTAGAATTGAGGGCACACAGATTTCTTCCCAAGGAAGGATGCATGCTTGCATCTTTTTCATTTTGGATAAAAGTGGCAGTCAGCCAGCAGTATCTTTTTTTCCACTATAAGAAGGCTATGCCCTACAGGACCATGGGTTAGCATACCATTACATATTAAAAGTACTTGAAGAGTTTCACTGTGCCTGTAGGTGTGAAGGGTAAATAAAAGTACAGGTAAAGGCAGGGGGAGTTTGTTCCTTCTTTTTTTTTTGCCCCATCCACACCTCACAGGTTGAAAAGGACTACCCTGCAAAGTGGGGGTGGGGGGGTGGCTGGTACTGTGACAATAATCCTGCTCAAAAATCTATTGTAATAGTGAATTTCTCACACAAGTGTACTACATTCTTTGTATGGATTACTACTGCAGAATGGGAAGATTCCTAAAACTACATCGGCAATGGTCAGGGGGAAAGAATAACGGTTGTCTTGCTGAGTCCCAGTATGCAAGGGCCTGCAGGTCTAGGGCTTGAAATCCTGTTCCGCTTCTGGACTGTGGACTGAAGATCCATTTTTTTTCTTTTTCTTTAATTTTATTTTTTTATCTTCAACTGATTTTAAACCCTGGATGCCCTATTACACTTCCCATTCAAGGGCAACCACAAATAAGTGATACCTCTAGATGCACCACTTCCCTCCATATGGAGGACAAAACTTACTGAATACTGGGGCATGCATTCCCTGCAACCAGAAAACACAGAGAATGCCAGAGATATACTGTGGCCAGCAGAGATCTTCTATGAAGCCCTACCACCTCCCTGACATCCTAGGATGACATCATCAGGGGGTGTGCAAGAGCTGTGAGGGAACTACCCTCTCCTAACTGGTATTACACCTCTCATGCTGCTTGCCATCAGCACACGACAGTGAACTTGCACAACTCTGATATCACCATTGGCAATCCCAAGCATTGGCTGTATGCCTTCAGCATGCCCTCCTCCCTCCTCCGAGGAGAAATTGGTATTTCTATCATTTTCTTATGAATTCCAACAGGTGCCTGAGCCACTAAAGTACAGTTGTGTACACTTAACCATAAATGTAGATGTTCGAGTGTATTCACTGTAGCAGTCATTACATTTTGGTTATCTGCCTGCAGGTAGCCCTCAGCCAGCCTGAATATCAAAGTCTTGGATCTCGACGTCGGATGCTGTCTCTTCTTCCATGACGGCAGGTCGTCAGGGGTATAAAACATGCAGCCGACGCCATTACATCACTTTTTCTTGCCCCCGATGTCAGGTGCCCCCATAATGGGAAGCAATTATATGTTAGGGTACACCTCCAAAATAACAAATACACCAGAAAGCTGAAATACACTAAACAAGGAGAAAAGTACAGCCAAGAGAAGTCAGGGGGCTGGAGGAAGGGTAACCAGGACTGCAACAGTGAATATACTCAAAACATCTACATTTATGGTAAGTGTACACAACTGTACTATGTTCTTCATGTTTCAATGTTGCAGTCATTACATTTGGGTTGATTCCCAAAGCTAAGGAAGGGAGGAGGAAGTTAGAGAGCATTAGGACCAGCTATTAAGCCCTGCAAAACTGCAGTGGCAAAACCAGCTCTGGATTTAGAAAAATAGGCATGTGGTAATGCTTGGTGAAGGTATGTACAAAGCTCCAGGTAGCAGCTTCTAGGATGTCCCTGGTAGGCACACCTCTGAGAAAGGCTGTAGAGGTAGATGCTGCCCTGGTGGAATGTGATCTTATCACCTGTGGGGTAGGTTTTCCATGGTGCTTATAGCAAAAATTAATGCAATGGGCTATCCATTTAGAAATGGTTTTCTTCGAGATGGCCTTCCCCTCTGCCCCTGCAGCAAAGCCAACTAGCAGCTTTTCAGATTTTCTGAAAGGCTTAGTCCTGTCCAAGTAAATCTAAGTTGCCTGTGCATGTCCAAAGAGTGCAATATTCATTCTCCTTTGTTCTGTGGATTAGGGAAAAAAAGTAGGCAAATGAATGGACTGATTAAGGGTCACACTAGACACCACCTTGGGCATAAAGGAAGGATTGGTCCTGAGGGACACCCTGTCTGCATGGAAGATGATGAAGGGCTCCACTGCCATGAGGGCCTGTAATTCAGACACTCTTCTTGCTGAAGTGATGGCTAAAAGGAAGGCTGTTTGCCAAGAAAAAAAAATTCAACTCTGCAGTTGTAGCTGGCTCAAAAGAAGGTAGAGTAAGCTTTTCCAATACAAAGTTAAGATGCCGAGCTGGAGTAGGGGCTCTCCTGGGTGGTCTTAAATTACTGGCCCCTCTGAGGAATTGCTTTAGCAGAGTATGAGAGAAGGGTGGTTCAGTATTATAATCTGTTGAAATGGCAGAGGCATGAATTTTAATTGACGAGAAGGAAAGGCCATTGTCGAGCAATGTTAAGTACTGAAGAATACGTGGTAAACTGGGCACCGTTGTGCCCATCCCCCGAGTTTGGCTTCAGGAACAGTATATTTTCCACTTTTCAGCATAGGATTTTCTACTACTAGGTCTCCTTGCCTCCAGAATGACATCTAGCACCTGCTTACTGAGGGATGCTCTTGGGAGAGCTCAAGGAATTAGCCAGGCTGCAAGGTTCAGGGTTTGAAGCTGGGGGTGCAGAATCTGGCCCTCCTGCTGGGACAGCAGGGAAGGGGTCTGAGGGAGGTGCCATGGTTCTAGCAGTGACATACTGTGTAAGAGGGGGTACCAGTGCTGGCATGGCCAGTCTGGTGCAATCATTACTGTCCTTGGTTTGTCCTGTTTGATCTTTAGCAGAACTTTCAAGAGGAGAGGCAGAGGGGGAAAGGCATAAACTGAGAGACTTTCCCAGGTGAAGGACAAGGCATCCACTTTCCAAGCTTGACTGTGGGAAGTCCTTGTGCAGAATTTGTCCAATTGGTAGCTCTGAGGCGAGGCAAACAGGTCTATATCTGGATTCCCCCATTTATTTCTCAAAAGGTTGACTATCTTTGGTTCCAGTTTCCACTCATGTGGTCCACGATATTTCTGCTTAGGTAGTCTGCCAGTGAATTTAGATTGCCTGACAGGAATTGAGCCCTTGGTAGCTCAAGGCTGTGTTCCACAGAGCCATGGCTAGTCTGCAGTGAGGGTACGAGTGGGTTCCTCCCTGCTTATGTACTACATAACAGTGGTGTTGTCTGTCTTTACAAATAACTGTCCTGGAAGAATGTGGTCCTTGAAGGCTGACAGGGAATTCTGTACAGCTAACATTTCTTTCTGACTGATATGCAGGTGCATCTGACTAGGGTTCCATTTGCCCTGAATGCACTGCCCTGCCAAGTGAGCCCCCTATGCATAGTCTGATGAGTCTGTTGCTAGGGGTTTGGGCAGCAGGGAGTAGAGTGAATGGGAGCCCCTTGATGTTCATCGTGTTTCACTGTTACAGTCATCACTGTAGGGTTCTTCCTGCCGGCAAGCAGTCCTCGGTCGGCCAGAATCCCAAAGTCTGGGTCCGGCGTCGGCTGTTCAGTCATGCTCCCTGACGTCAGAGCGCTAGGAGTACAAAGCTGCCAGCCGACGCCATGTTCTCCAGTCTTTCTTGCCGTGCGGTGAAAGCAGTTCGCAAGTGCCGGTCGGCTGACTCTGATATTTTTTCATGCTTCAGTCCGAAGACTGACTTACTTCTTCTCAAAGCTAAGTACCCCGTTGGGGAAACTTTTTTTTTTGCTCCAGTCCAATGTCAGAAAAAGTTAATTGCATTTCTTGTGGGAAGCAAATACCTCATAAGGATTTTCATTCTTACTGTATTCCTTGTTTAGGCCCTGATCACGACGTAGCTAGTTGTCGGTTTTGTGCTAGATTTAACCAACGTACGATTAAGCGAAGGTACGATTTTGCTTTTCACTACTTTGGTGGGCGATTTAATTATAAAATGTCGGACACGCTTCCGACTACCAGAGTTCACAAACGACGCAAGGATAAGGACAGGCCTCAGAGGTCCAAATCAGACGACGTTTTACTAGCAGAGCCAGGTTCGGCCGTCGTCAGTGAGGTGCTTTCGCAGCCCCTGTCGTCGGCCATTTCAGAACCGATTGCCGAAATGGGACTCCCACGAGGAGCCAGCTAGGCCTTTGAGCACTCCAGCTGCAGGATCTTCGGACAATGCTCCCTCGGATGGGTCTGGAGCCGCTGTGCAGGTACCGGCTTCCGAGGGGGTTTTCAGGCCTACACAGCTTCGGATAAAGGCAAAGCCAAAGACAAAGGCAAAGACTCCTAAATCTAAGACACCAGCCCAGGCCTCTTCTGATCCGGGACCCAAATCTCAGAAACAGCTACTTAAAATTGCGGAGGATTTACTAACCATGATTAGGGGTTCACATCCCTCTCCAGACAAAAGGCCAAGGCAAGAATTGGATTATGAATCTTCTGATCAGGCATCTATTTCTTCAGTGTCTTCCTCTGAACAGGAATATTCTTTCCCTCCTTATGAGGATTCTGATGCTGAGGAATCCATTCCTTCAGCTTCTCCCCCTGAGGATTTTTCTTTTGGGGAAACTTTACATGACATGAGGGAACATTTTCACTGGGAAGGACAGGAGTACTCGGAATCTAAGAGAAGGCTTAGGAATTTCCTTCTTCCCCAACATAGACCCCTGGCTATTCCGCCTATTTTGGATATTGTGGATGATGCCTTTTCTGAGGCTAATTTAACTCCTGACTCCTTTCCTCCAGCCCCTGCTAAGCCCAATAGATATTACAGGGTCCCCGATTCCCACCAGTTCCTTTACAAAAATTCTACTGCTGATCCAGAAACCATTTCTCAGGGTCCTAAGGGGGTTAAGGCCGCTTCTGCTAAAAACCCTAATCCGACAGATAAGGATTCTAGAGCTTTGGAGAGAGGGGGCAAAAAAGTGTACACTTCTGCTACTTTATCTATTAGAGCTTTAAAATGTCACTTTCATATGCTAAAATATCTGCAATTTCTACTGTATGTTATGAAACAAAAACTAGGTACCATTTCTGCATGTGCAGATAAGGAATTACACGATTTGATGCATGCCACTGAACAAGTGGGGAAGCATGGTTTACACTGTGGTTTTGATGCCTTGGAGGCCTCTTGCAGGGCGGCTGCCTCTGGCACAGTCATTAGAAGGCATGCTTGGTTAAAGGAACAAAACTTACCTGATCAAGTGAAAGCAAAGTTACTGGATGCTGCTGTTCAGCATAATGTTTTCTTTGGGCCTAAGGCTGAAGAGGTGATAAAGAAAATGGAGGACAAGGCAAAATCCATGCAAACGGTTAAGGATTTCTTACAAGTTCAGCCCCCAAGATTTAGCAGAAATTGGCTAACAAAAATTGGTCCTTTCCCAGCTCGGACAGGCCTCAGAGGGGTAGATATAGGTGCTCCAGAGGGAGGGCCCAAGCACAGACCTCTTACAGACCTAGACAATGGAGTGCTTCCACCCCCAGGGGTGGAGAGGACAGACCTCAATCTTATAGAAAACAGGCTCAATGACTCCCCCTGCATGTCTCCAGGAACTTCTCTCCTGGAAGCCCTCTAGGAGGAAAACTAACTCTTTTTCAACAAAATTGGAATTACATAACCCAAGACAAGTGGGACCGGACCTAGACTTTGGAATTCGGCCGACCGAGGACCCGCCTGATGGCAGGAGAACCCATCTGTTATGACTGCAGCTGTATGCACGATGAACATCTGGTTCCACAATCAGAGACGGGGCAAGGTTTTTACTCAAGGCTCTTTCTAGTTCCCAGAAAGCAAAATACATGGAGACCCATCCTGGATCTGTCAGTCAAACACTTTCCTGGAGATATCAAAGTTCAAGATGCTTACTCTGCAGCAGCTCCTGCCAATGTTGAGCAAAAATGCATGGATGGTGACATTGGATTTAAAGGAGCCTTACCTACACATCCCTATCAGACAGGAGTGCAGAAAATAACTCCGATTCAAGGCCGGCTCGAAACATTACCAATTCTCTGCACTGCCCTTTGGCTTGTCTACTGTGCCCAGGGTCTTCACAAAGTGCCTGGCACCAGTAGTAGCTTATTGCAGACTCAAGGGAATTCAAACTTACCCTTATCTGGACTGCCTTATTCAAGTAGACAGCAAGGATGTCTTACTCCAGCATCTGGAATTTGTTCAAAATCTTCTCAAGTACCTGGGATTCACTGTGAACATAAAAAAGTCAAATTTGACACCCACACAACAGATAACTTTTCTGGGTGCTCTTCTAAACACAACAAGCCAGATTGCATTCCTGACATCCGAAAAACAACTATAGCTGGCTTCAACTTTCAAAACCTTGGCGTCAATAAATCAGCTAACTGCAAGGAAATTCCAGCAGGCTTTGGGTTACATGGCCTCCTGCATCCTTCTCATACCACATGCAAGACTACATATGAGAAAAATACAATGGTACCTAAAAAGTGTATGGTCCCCAGCATTGCCACAGTCTAGACACACAGATTGCGGTCTTGCCTTGCCTACAAAAGGAATTCCATTGCTGGACCATAGCATGTCTTCACAACAAAGGGAAAGCCTTCAGTCTGCCTCCAGCCAGCCAAGTGTTAACCACGGATGCCTCGGATTACGCATGGGGAGCCCACTTGCAGGGAAAAGGTCTGCAAGGTTTTTGGACAGAGGATCAGAAGCTCCTACACATCAATTTAAAAGAGATGTTAGCTGTACAAAATGCCCTCTTGGCTTTGAGGGATCTTCTACAACCAGGACAACTACTGATACGGACAGACAACACCACAGTTATGTGGTACATAAACAAGCAAGGGGGTTTCACACTCCTACCCCCTTTGCAGACTAGCCATGACTCTATGGAACACAGCTCTTGCTTGCAAAGTGAATCTACAAGCTCAGTTCTTGCCAGGGAAACAAAATATTCTGGCAGACAGCCTGAGCAGGAACCTGTCAGACCCACACGAGTGGATGCTAGACACCCAAATATTCAAGACGATTACAGAGGCCTGGGGCTGCCCGGACATATATCTATTTGCATCACCCCTCAACCACCAGTTACAGATTTTTTGCACAAGGACATTTCACAAACTAGCATGGAAAGTGGATGGACTATCATTCAGTTGGAGAAACCTCTCGGGGTATGCCTTTCCACCACTACCTCTTCCACGGGTGTTATTAAAGATCAAGCAGGACAAGCCCAAGATGATGATTTTACTGGCCCCGAATTGGCCTTGTCAATTCTGGTACTCAACACTGATGAATCTATCCCAGGAGACACCTTGGATTTTACCTCAGATTCCAAATCTTTTGTCCCAACACCAGGGCCAGGTTCTGCACTCTCATGTCAAAACTTTCAGCCTGGCGAATTCAGGGTCTATGATTAATCCTTTCCTTCCCAAAAAGGTCATGGATGTCATCTTAGAAGCCAGATGGCCTAGCACTAGAAAATCTTATGCAGGTAAATGGAAGAGATTTTGCACCTGGATGCATGCTCAGGATTTAGATCCCCTCATTCCTAATATCCCACTGATTTTACTTTACCTGACAGACATGCTTCATAACTGTTTATCCTTCTCCTCCATAAAAATACATGCCTCAGCTATCTCTGCACATTACAGTACAGATCCTCCAATCTTTTCACATCCACTTCTGAAACAATATCTCAGAGGAGCAAAGAATTTAAGGCCCCCTAGGACACCACCCATACCTGCCTGGGACCTCAACTATGTTCTGGAAAAACTCACTCTGCCTCCTTTTGAGCCTGCTGCCACATCTGATTTTAAGTATTTATCATGGAAGACTGCTATCCTGCTGGCTTTGACTTCAGCCAGGAGAGTCTCGGAGTTACAAGCACTCATGGCTGTGGAGCCTTATATTATTTTTCACCAAGATAGGGCGTCTTTAAGGACTTATCCTACTTTCATGCCTAAAGTGGTTTCCAAAGTGGCTTTAAATCAAACTATTCACCTGCCAACTTTTTTCACTAATCCACAAAATAAGGGGGAAAGGATCTTGCATTCCTTGGATGTACACAGACAACTTCGTTTTTACCTGGACAGAACCAAGGCTATCAGGAAAACAGAGCAACTGTTTGTTTCTAATGCAACAAATTCCCAAGGCAAAGCTATTTCAAAACAGACCATTTCTAAATGGATTGCTCATGGAATCAGATTTTGTTACTCTCATCATGGAAAGCAAATCCCAGGAAAGATTAGGACTCACTCTACAGAGCTGCTGCTACTTCAGCTGCCTTTCTCAGGGGAGTACCTACCAAAGATATTTTGGAAGCTGCAAATTGGAGTTCAGTGCATAATTTCTCTAAGCACTATAATCTCCCTCTTTACTCTAAGTCTAGGGCAGGCTTTGCTTCTGCAGTCTTGCAGGGCATTCTAGCCACCCCTTCTACTCTATAACCACCACCCTTTACCTCAGCTTTGGGATTCAACCCTACAGTGATGACTGCAACAGACCCAGACTTTGGGATTCTGACCGACCGAGAACTGCCTGCCGGCAGGAAGAACCCTACAGTGATGACTGCAACAGTGAAGACACTCTAACATCTACATTTATGGTAAGTGTACACAACTGTACTTTGTGACAGCAGGCCTCTGCCCACCAAAGGAACTCTGCCTTTATACAAGGAATGATAGGAATCATTGACTCTAGGTCCTGAGAATGCTGACACCACAAGCTTTTTAAATACCTTTGTAGCTTTTTAGATACCATTGTAGTTTCCTCATATGCAGTCTTGCATATGGAGTTAGTGGAATGCAAGAGGACATGAATCCCAGGGCTTGCAGAATTTTCCTTGCAGACAGCTGGGTCTTTGTGGACAGTATTTTAAAGTAGGCTGTCAAACCTGTTTCTCTGGCATGAGGTAAGCCATCTGGGAAGTTGTGTTCAAGCTTGCTCCCAGGAATACAATTTATTGGCAGGGTACTAGATGAGATTTCTTTTTGTTTATGGTGTACCCCAGTGAGGCTAGAAGTTTCCTTACAAATGCCAGAGGTTTTAGTAGCATGTCCTGGCTTTCTGCCTGAATTAAGACAATTGTCCAGGTGGGTATACTTGAATATTTCTTTGCCTGCAAACTGCAATGACTGGAGCTAGGCACTTTGTGAATACCCTGGGTGCAGTAGATAAGCCAAAGGGAAGTGCAGAGAACTGATGGTGCATGGAGCCTGCTCTGAAGAGTAGGTATTTCCTGCAAGATTCCCTTTACTGGAACGTGCGGTTTCCTTCAAGTCTAAGGTTGCCAACCAGGCATCTTTGCCTAGCATAGGAAGTAGCTGTTGAAGTGTTAGCATTTTGAATTTTGGGATTACCAAAAAGGTGTTTAGAATAGAGAGGTCCAGGATAGGACGCCAGGAGCTGTCTCTTCTGGGTACCAGAAAAAGTCTTGAGTAAAAAAAACTTGTCCCCTTTCTTCGGCTGGGACAGACTGAATAGCTGTGATACACACAAGCGCGTAAAGCTGCTACTGAACCTCTGCCCACTGATTTGGGTGTAGGTCTGGCCAACTGTCTGGGTTTGGTAAAGTGTGTAAGTGGAATCTGTATCCTTGGAAAACTATACTTAAAACCGATTTGTCCTGGGTAATGAGTACCCAGTTTTTTGCATGCAGGGTGATCTTTCCCCCTAAGGGAGCAGGCAGTTGAGCAGGGCTTGGAAGGTTTAAGGTTAAGTCATTGTGACATTTTTACATAGGGAGGTGTCTTACTACTTCCAGCTTTGGAAGTGGGAGCACCCCACTGCTTAGGCCTGTGAGTACCTTGAAACTGTAGCCTAGGTGGTCTGCTGTTCCTGCGTTTGGACTGAGAAGGTCTGGAAGAGGCAGAAAAGGACCAATTCTTACAAGGCCAATGCCTACTAAATCTGGGAGGCTGTACTTGCAGGAAATCTTTAACAGTTTGCATAGATTTAGATTTTTCCTCCATCTTTTTAAGGTCTTCTTCTGCTTTGTTGCCAAACAGGCGGTCTTGGTTAAAGGGAGCATCCAGTAATTTAGCTTTAAAATGATCTGGCAAATGTTGCTCCTCAAGCCAAAAATGCCTTCTAAAAACAGACCTAGTGTCAGCAGTCCTGCAAGATGCTTCTAGAGTTAAAACCACATTGCAAAGTATGTTTACCAACTTGTTCAGCAGAATGCATTAAATCTTGTAATTCTTTACTTTCAGCACAGTCAAGAATCAACAATTCTGTTTAAGTAGTCCCATAATATGCTGCTGATACTTTTAACATATAAAACTGGCAGTTTAAGGCCCTAATGGCCAAAGTAGCAGAAGTGTATACCTTCTTACCCCATCTGTCCAAGGCCCTGAAATCTCTATCTGAGGGGGTAGGGTTTTTGGAAGTAGTAGCCTTAATGCCTTTAGGTCCTTGGGAAATGGTCTCTGGGTCTGCAGTAGGATACTTGAAGGGGACTTTGAGAGAGTCAGGTACTCTAATACCTGTCCGGTTTCCTGGGAGCTGGAGGTAAAGTGTCTGGGGCCAGGCTAGATTCCAAGAAGGCATCTACAATGTCCAGGACAGGAGGGATAGCTAAAGGCCTGTGTTGAGGGAGGAGTACGAATTCCCTAAGCCTCTTCTTGTAGTCAGAATAATCCTGGCTTTCCCAGCAGAAATGATCCCCAAGAGTGTGCAAGGTTTCACCAAAAGAAAAATCTTCTGGACGGGAAGCAGAGGGAATGGAGTCCTCTGCATCAGAATCCTCATAGGTAGATAAGGGCAAATCGTGGTAATCAGAAGAAACAGAAATTTCAGAACCCTACTCAGAAGGAAAATCAGTTCTAGGTCTCTTAGAGCATGAAGGCTGGCTTCCCCTAATTAAAGTGATAAGGTCTTCAGCCATTCTCTTCATTTGTTTTTTAGGCATTTGGGCCTGACCATGCGGTTTGGATGTAAGTTTTCTAGGTGTGGGCCGATTTTTAGGCCTTGAAGAAGGAGATGGCGTCGGTTTGAAATGCAAGTCAGTAGGCCTTAATTCATCCTCAGAAGCCGATGCCTGCACAGCAGCTCCAGACCAATGCAAGGTAGAGACATCCGCAGGTTCCATGGTCAAAGAAGCATCTCGCTGCATACCAGACTCCAAATGGGTCTCAGTAGAGGCCTGCGAATCCGAAGTAGTGGGTATCAGGGGCTGCGAAAGCACCTCACTGAGTACCGGTGAACTGGCGACTAGCTTAACGGAAGAGTCGTCGGCAGCTTTGGACCTATGCGGTCCGTCTCTGTCTTTATCTTTACATTTTTTCGGAATGCTGGTAGCTGGATGGCTTACCGAAGCCATTTCTGGATAGTTAAACAGAGTACCAAAATAATTTGCTGCAAAAATAAACAGACAAACAGTTTGGGGGTTGAAAAAGGCACAAAACCAACAGCGAGGGACGTCGTGGTCTGGCCCTAAGCAAAGAATGCAGTACAAATTAAAATCTTTGAGGTATTTGCTTTCCACAGGTAAGACAATTGTTAACTTTTACTGACATTGGTTTAGAGCAAGAAAAAGGATCCCAAACGGGGTACTTAGCTTTTTTGAAGACTTAGTTTCGTTTCTGAAACTCGAAAATGAAATTACAGGAGTCGGCCGACCAGCACTTGCGAACTGCTTCTGCTTCGGGCACCGTGCGGCAAGAAAGACTGACATAATGGCGTCGGCTGCATGTTTTATACCTCTGACGACCTGACGTTGTGGAAGAGACAGCATCCGATGCAGGGATCCAAGACTTTGATATCCAGGCTGGCTGAGGGCTACCTGAAGGCAGATAAGCCAAATGCAATGACTGCTACAGTGAAACACTAAGAACATCTGCACACATCACCTTGATTTATAGTCAGAGCTTAAAACTCTTTATTCTAGTGGAGCTGCCTAAAGGTCCTGTATGCAATGTTTTGAAAAGGTGCACAGAGGACCAGATGGCTGCATTGCAAATGCCTTGCATCAGGACATTTCTGAAAGGCTCATCCAGGTTTTATGTTCAAAAATAATAGTTTACTACTCATGTGAAGAGGGTTTGTCCTCCCTGGTTAAAAGCCACAAACTGATCCATTTGTCAGATGGACTTTGTCTAGAACAGTTAGTGTCCAAGTCACCGATACAAAATCCTTTCCATCTTGCACTGCAGCTGAGCAAGGAAACAGATAACTAAAGAGTTAGGAGAAATTTCTGTCGTCACCATGAAAATAACAGATTTGTCCTGAGAATTACCTGGTTTCTATGGAATACTGTAAAAACTCTTCAATCAGGCTTGTAGCTCACATTCCTCTACATGAAGTGATGACTACCAAAATGATAAGCTTTCCAGGACAAGTACTAGAAAAGTCAATGTTGGTGGCTGAAAATTAAAACTTATGTACTCACTCACCATAACTATGTGATGGTGTTGTCTTCTTTCATCCTTCAACTACTGTGTATCCTAACTGACCTCAGATCTGACTCGGCCACATTTATTGAACTCTTAGATGCTGCTCTTGAGCTCATCCCTTTACCGATAATGCTCTGGTCAACTTGCTATACCCTCAGATCAAGTTTGCTGGCTTATAAGCTATAGCAAGAACTAACCCTAGTCTAAGACAAAGTAAAACTAGCAGAAGTGGGGCTCAGACCTGGAACAGACTTTCCGCAATAACTATAAGGTTACTCCATGATAGAATAGAAGGGGCATTGAGGGTAGAGAGTTGAGGAAGAATGAAAATGGATACCACAGATGCATAGCTATGGCGAGAACATAATTTTAATATCTGTTGTTGTCCTTTTAATTCACTCTTCAACTACTGGGACGGAGTCCCCAGCTATGTGTACCTTTGGTGGCCCTCATGGAAGGGAACTCTGGAGTGCAGTAGAACCAAAGGCAGCCCTGCTTCTGGAAGTCAAATCCAATTGAGCAATAAAGTCAAAGTAAACTCACACTCCACAAAGTGCAAATGAACAAAATTACTTTACTCCAGGCTTTATGTGCAAACATCTAACAAGACAATTCACATTACTACATTTAGACATTCCTACATATTTACTGTTTTACATATCAGACATTTACTAAGCTGAAGAGACATGGTATTTATTGCACAGAATTACAAAAAAGTATGAACATTAGACCAGGTAGCTGTTGCACAAATGTCGTCGACAGAAGTTCTAGACCAAAAGGAGGAAGATGTAGCCATGGACCTAATGGAGTGTGGTTTAGGAGGCCTGCGTGAGAACAGGCCTTGCTGACTGTAAAAAGAAATGCAATCAGTAAGCCCTTTGGCTAGGGTAATTTTAGAGACAGGCAAGCCTGATTTGTTTCAGGGAAAAATAAACAATTGCTTTGACTTTCTGAAATATTTTGTTCTACGGAGATAAAAACATAGTTGCCTATGGACAGCCAAAAGATGAAGCATGTATTCTCCTTTGTTAGCAAAGTGGGGAAAGAAAACAGGCAAATTAATGACCTGATTAAATTCAGAGGCTACTTTAGACAAAAAGGATGGACTGGTCCACAAGGTAATCCCACCTTTGTGAAAAATTAAACAAGATTTGGAAGAGAGATCCTGGAGTTCAGAAACTTCTCTCTCAAAAGTAATGGCCACTAGAAAGTTTTCCAGGATAAAAATGTCAAGCAAGTTTCCGAGTTAATCCTTGCAGTACAACTGTTAAATCTCAGGAAATTATGGGGTCCTTAACTGGGGGCCTACGCAAGAAAGTACCTAGCACAATTTTAAAGACCCTAATGAAGCATTTTCACCCAAATGAAAATTAGAAATTGCTGCCAACTGCACTTTAATAGCAAAAAACACTAGCACCGTCTTGAAAAATAGATGCTAAGAACTCTAGGACAGCAAAGGTAGGGAGAGGTAAAGGGGAACAATTCTCTGTACAGACTAAACGGAGAATCTTTTCCACTTTTGTAGATCTTCCCAATTAGAGGCTTTATGGAAAGATAGAAGGATCTGTCAAACTGCGGAGGAAAGCCCGGTTCATCTATCAGTGGAACTGAGGAAATCATGCCATCAAACTTGAGGGCTGTAATGTCTGGATGACCCATCTCTGTGGGATGAGAGAGGAGGTCTGGACTGGGATCCAGTATCCATGGTGGATAGTGAAGGTGAGACCAAAGGGGAACCACACCTGATGAGGCCAAAAGGAGGCAATGAGGACAAAAAGAAGTCATGCACTCACCATAACGTTCCATGTTTGTAGTCTATCTCGCCCTTCATTCTTACACATGGGTTCGGAGACGATCCTTGGCTCCGACTCGGCCTTTTTACAAGCTCAAAGTCTTCTAGCTGGCTCATGGCTAGGTAGGTATCTCAAGGTGCACCAGTACAATCCCCAGATCTTGTTTGCTGCTAACTAAAGAGAAGGAACAATAAACCATGCAGAAAGAACCCAATAATAAAAGGTCTCCACTTAATTTTTTTGTCTCCAGATCCTTCCAGGATGGGGGTAGGAGGGTGGGTTCGTAAGAATGAAGGGTGAGATGGACTACAAACATGGAACGTTATGAGTACATAACATCTTTATGTTCTGTAGTCCTATCTCGCCTTCATTCTTACACATGGGACAGCATCCCTAGCACACCTTATACTTGGATGGTGCAAGTAAAAATACTCCTGAGTACCGTGGAACCAAAGGATGCTCTACCTCTGGAGGTCAAATCCAATTTGTAATGAATAATAAATGTGTGAGGGGTAGCCCAAGTTGCGGCTGCACAGATATTATCAAGTGGGACCTTGGCTTGAAAGGCTGCAAAAGTAGACTGAGATCTCGTAGAATGAGCCTTCATTTTGAAAGGTAGAGATTCAATTAGAGAGGGTTACCTTTGGAAAAGTACAGTTTTGTACCTACCATAAATGTAGATGTTCGAGGATTCCATTGCTGCAGTCCTGACTATTGGGTATAGTCCGCGTCCCAGTCGGCCCGAATACCAGAGTATAAGGCTGACGTCGGTCAGGGCGCATTAGACTGACGTCAGTACGTCAGGGTACTAATGCGCATGACCGACGTCATATCCTCAGTCTTTTCTTGCCCCAGATGTCAGAAGACCCTAAAAAGACAAGTCCCAAAAAACCTGCACCAAAAACATGTACAATATATACAACCATATATACAAAAATATAAGCATGTAAACTCACCTACACAACCACCCCTAAATACAGAGGGGAAGGAGGGAGGGTAAATTGGACTGCAGCAATGGAATCCTCGAACATCTACATTTATGGTAGGTACAAAACTGTACTATGTTCTTCGCCTTCCATTGCTGCAGTCCTGACTATTGGGTAGAATCCCAAAGCAGAGGTAAGGGAGGCTGGCAAATTACAAAGTAGTAGGAGCTGACAACATGCCTTGTAAAACAGCTGTGGCAAAACCAGCCCTAGACTTAGAGTAGATAGGAAGGTGATAATGCCTAGAAAAGTATGCACTGAGCTCCAAGTAGCTGCTTCCAGAATATCCTTAGTTGCCACCCCCCTTAGAAATGCTGTTGAAGTGGCAGTAGCCCTAGTGGAATGAGGCCTAATCCCAGCTGGAATCTCCTTGCCATGATGGGAATAACAAAATGCAATGCAAAAGCCAATCCACCTAGAAATAGTTTGTTTTGACACAGGCTTGCCCTGAGAACTCAAAGCAAAAGAAACAAACAACTGCTGAGACTGCCTAAAATCCTTAGTCCTGCTTAAATAATAACGCAATTGCCTGTGTACATCTAAAGTGTGCAAAATCTTTTCCCCTTTATTCTGAGGATCTGCAAAAACGTAGGCAAATGAATAGTTTGGTTTAAAGCCACACTAGAAACCACCTTAGGCATAAAAGAAGGATTAGTACGTAATGATACCCTATCCTTATGGAAAATCAAAAGGGCTCTACTGCCATAAGGGCCTGCAACTCAGACACCCTTCTTGCAGAAGTAATAGCCAACAGAAAAGCAGTCTTCCATGACAAATATTTCAATTCAGCAGTAGCTGCAGGCTCAAAAGGTTGTAGAGTAAGTTTTTCCAACACAAAATTGAGATCCCAAGCAGGAGTAGGAGCTCTACGGGGGTCTTATATTCTTTGCCCTCTAAGAAACTGCTTGAACAAAGGATGCGAAAACAAAGGTGGGTCACAATCATAGTGAGCTGAAATTGCTGCAGCATGAATCTTTATGGAAGAGAAGGACAAACCTTTGTCCAATAATTCAGTAAGATATTGAAGAGCCACACTCAAATTAGGCTCAGAAATCTCCAAATTCTTTGCTGTACTCCAAAATGAAAATCTCTTCCATTTGTCCGCATACACTTTCCTTGTACTAGGTCTTCTAGCTTCCCTGATCACATTTAAAACTTGTTGAGGAAGTTGAGACCTGCTGTGCTTCAACACAGAATATGCCAAGCTGTTAGATGAAGAGAGTGTAGCTTGACATTGAGCAGATGACCGTCCTTCTGAGATAACAGATGAGGAATCAGAGGTAAAGGCCATGGAGGCTTCTTTACCAGACTCCGTAGTAGTGGGTACCAGTGTTGCCGAGGCCAATCTGGAGCTATCAAAATCATCCTTGGCCTGTCTTGTCTGACCTTTAACAGTACCTTTGGAAGAAGAGGCAGAGGTGGAAAGGCATAAACATGAAGATTTCTCCAACTGAAAGACAGAGCATCCACTTTCCAAGCTGTGTGATGAAACCCCTTTGTGCAATACTGTGGCAGCTGGTGGTTTAGTGGAGAAGCGAACAGATCTATGTCTGGAGTTCCCCATGACACTGTCAGTTTCTGAAATACATGAAGATCCAGTTTCCACTCGTGGGGATCCATGATTTGTCTGCTTAACACATCTGCTAAAGAGTTCTGTGCTCCTGGCAGAAACCTTGCCTGAAGAGTTAGTTGCAGGCTTAGTGCTGTCTCCCATAAAATCATTGCTTGCCTGCATAGAGGATAAGAATGTGTTCCCCCTTGCTTGTTGATGTACCACATGACAGTTGTGTTGTCTGTTAGAATCAACACCTGCCCTGGAAGAAGTAACTCCTTGAAAGCCATTAATGCAAACTGGACTGCCAACATCTCTTTCATGTTGATATGTAGATGCTGTAGTTTGGCAGGCCACTTGTCTTGTATCCACTTTCCATCTAGATGAGCTCCCAAGCTATGTCCGAGGCATCTGTCGTTAAGATCTGACTTGCCTCTGGCCGGGTCACAGAGAGTCCCTTGTTTAGGTGACATTCCTGAGCCCACCACAAAAATTCTTTTGAAGGCAAGGTATTATTTGAATGACAGTGTCCAAATCCTGGCAGTGCTGTGTCCATACATTTTGAGATACCATTGTAGCTTCCTCATATGCAGTTTGGCATTGGGAAGCACCAGAATACAAGATGCCATGAACCCTAATGCTTGAAGGACTGTCCTTGCAGTCAGCACGGACTGATGAGATAGTTGATGGAAGTAAAGTGACAGACTCTTTTGTTTGTCCGGGGTTAAAAGGCCATCTGGGCTGCTGTATTCAGTCTCACACCCAGAAAGCACATGTCTTGAGAGGGTACTAGACTGGACTTTATTTCGTTCACAGAATACCCTAGGCATCTTAGCACTGCTATGACATATTCCAGATGCTGTAGAAGATCTTCCTTTTCTTGAGCCAGAATCAGGCAGTCGCCCAAGTAAGGATACATGTGAATTCCTTGTAGCCTGAACTAAGGTACAACTGGAGCCAGAACCTTTGTGAATATTCTGGGCAGTAGATAAGCCAAAGGGCAATGCAGAGAACTGATAATGAGAATTTCCAGCTCGAAACCGCAGATACTTCCTGCAACTTAGCCTTATAGGCACATGAAGGTAAGCTTCCTTGAGATCTAAAGTTACCATCCAGTGATCTTTGCCCAGCAGAGGTAGAAGCTGTTGTAGCGTCAACATCTTGAACTTGGGAATGTCCAGATAAGTGTTGAGGATAGATAAATCCAAAATTGGTCTCCACGTGTTCCCCTTCTTTGGTACTAGGAACAGGCGAGAATAAAATCCTAGGCCCCTTTCTGATACAGGAACTGGCTGAATGGCCCCTATGTGAAGCAACTGAGAAACTTGCTTGTGAGCCTCTTTTCTTTGTGGAGGAGGAACATCTGGCATGCCTTTGAAAGGGGGCATTGTATGGAAATAAAATCTGTAACCGTGGTGAATGATATCCAACACCCATTTGTCTTGAGTAATTAAATCCCAATTTTCTTTGAAAAGAGACAGTCTTCCTCCCAAAGGAGCTGCCATACGTGAATCTGCTGGCAGCGGAAAAGACAGGTCATTGGGTCTGTTTACGAAAGGACTGACCCCTGCCCTCACCAGAAGTCTGAGCAGGTGAATTCCCTGTTCTAGGCCTAAAAGAACCTTGAGCCCTGCCCCTACCACGTCTAGACCTACCCCTAGACTGGGAATCATAAGCAGGATATGTCCACCCCTTAGCAGGCCAATTTCTACTAAACTTTGGAGGCTGCACCTGCAAGAAATCCTTAACAGTTTGCATAGACTTAGCTTTGTCCTCCATTTTCTTTAAAACTGCTTCCACAGGCGATCCAAACAACACATCAGACTGTAAAGGAGCATCCAAAATCCTTGTCTTAACATGCTCAGCTAAATTCTGGTCCTTCAACCAGGCATGCCTGCGAAGAACAGAACTGGTAGCAGCCACCCTCGAGGAGGCCTGTACAGCATCAAAACCACATTGCAAAGAATGCTTACCCACTTGTTCAGACACATGAACCAAATCCAGCAACTCTTTACACTCAATACCTTCCGCCAAAGCATCCACCTTAGATTTCAATTGTGAAAGGAGATAATTCTGATATTTTAGCATGTGAAACTGGCAATTCAAAGCTCTCATGGCTAGAGTGGAAGAAGTATACACTTTCTTTCCCCACCTATCCAAAGCCCTTGCCTCCTTATCAGTGGGAACAGGATTTTTAACCACAGAAGCCTTTACACCCTTAGGCCCTTGAGAAATAGTTTCTGGGTCCGCCCTAGGACTCTTAAACAAATATTTATGAGTTTCGGGCACCCTATAATACCTATCAGGCTTAACAGGAGCAGGAGGCAAAGAGTCAGGGTTCAGGGAAGCCTCTGCAAAAACATCTTCCACCACATTCAACACAGGAGGAATAGCTAAAGGCCTATGCTGGGGTAAAAACAAAAACTCCCTAAGCCTTTTCCTGGAATCAGAGTAATCCTGGCCTTCCCATTTAAAGTGCTCCCTCATGGAATGCAGAGTCTCTGAAAATGAGAAATCCTCAGGCGGAGAAGCTGTAGGAGTGGAATCATCCACATCAGAATCAGAATAAGTAGGAAACTCCTGTATATCTTCCACAGAAGATTCTGAGGCTTCTGAACACTGTTCAAAACTATCAAACTCCGGTTCCACCCTAGGCCTCTTATCAGGCGGTGGCATAGAACCCCTAATCATAGTAATTAAATCTTCTGCCATTTTAAGCATATGTTTCTTAGGTACAGAACCGAAATGCTAGGAGAAGCCCCCACTGAAGCTGAAGTAGGCCTACCTCGCAAAGAAGGTTTGGCAACAGAAGGAGAGGCCCTAACTACCTTGGGAAGAGGGGGAAGAACAGTCACCTGAGAAGCCCCATCAGCCTGGCCTACCTCCTGAGAAGGCACATCCTGTAAAAGTATAGTTTCTGCCTGGGACTCCATGGAAACTCCTGGCAAAACCTCCGGCTCCACTGAGCCTTCTAAAGAACCGACGTCCGGGACTGCCGGTTCCTCAACCCTAGGCTTCACAGTTTTATCCCTGCGCTTCTTGGAGGAAGCGGGCCGGAGCAACCGACGGCATTTTATAATTGCAACGCTTCCCAAACACTAAGCTGGCACAGTCTAACCTCCTCTTAATAGTGCGCTTATTAAACCTAGCACAAGAGCGGCAACCAACAACGCCGTGCTCAGGCCCTAGACAAGGTATACACAAGGTATGATAATCCCTATGAGGTATCTGTTTCCCACAAGAAATACAGTTATTCACTTTTTCTGACATCCGGTAAAATACTGAGGCAAGAATAAACTAAAATATTCCCCAACGGGGTACTTAGCCAACTCTGTTTCGGTCTGAAACTCCGGTTTCGGAAATATTTCAGTACGCCAACCTGCACTCGCAAAATTGCTTCTGCATCGGACCATGCGGCAAAAAAGACTGAGGATATGACGTCGGTCATGCGCATTAGTACCCTGACGTACTGACGTCAGTCTAATGCGCCCTGACCGACGTCAGCCTTATACTCTGGTATTCGGGCCGACTGGGACGCGGACTATACCCAATAGTCAGGACTGCAGCAATGGAAGACGAAGAACATCTGGGATACCTAATCTGGAGTCGGAAAAGGAAATAAATAATTGGTCTGAACTCCTTAGTCCAGTGCAAATAAAAACGTAATTGTCTATGAACATCCAACTGATGAAACCTGTATTCTGCTGTGGTGGAATGATCAGGGAAGAACACCGGAAGCTCTATGGATTGGTTCAAAGTGTTATGGGAACAGACAGTATAGTTGTGTACACTTAACATAAATGTAGATGTTTGAGTGTATTCACTGTTGCAGTCATTACATTTGGGTAATCTGCTGGCAGGTTGCCCTCAGTCGGCCTGAACAAAGTCATGGGTCCTGCATCGGTTGTGGTCTCATCTTCCATGGCGTCAGGTCCTCAGGGGTATAAAACATGCAGCAGACGCCATTTTATTCAGTTTTTCTTGCCCCAGATGTCAGGTGCCCCCCAAATGGGGAGCAAAAATATATAAATAAACTGTAAATATATAAATGCACCTTAGAAACATAAAATGTACCTTCAACTAAAATCAAATATACCACAAAGGCTTTTGAGTATAGTGAAGGAAAAAAAAGGTATAGAAAAGGGGGATGGCGGGTGGGTAACCCAGACTGCAACAGTGAATACACTCGTACATCTACATTTATGGCAAGTGTACACAACTGTACTATGTTCGTGTTTCACTGTTGCAGTCATTACATTTGGGTAGAATCCCAAAGCTATGGATGGAAGGATGGGACTAAACAGCATTAGGAGCAGCTATAAGGCTCTATAGGACTGCAGTGGCAAAGCCTGCCCTGGATTAAGAGAGGAGAGGTAAATGGTAATGCTTTGTGAACGTATGAACACAACTCCAAGTAGCAGCTTCTAGAATGTCTTTCGTTGGGACCCCTCAGAGAAAAGCTGCTGAAGTAGAGGCAGCCCTGGTGGAATGGGATCCGATCCCCATGGGCACAGGTTTACCATGGTGCAAATAGCAGAAACGATTGCAGTGGCTTATCCATTTAGAAATAGTCTGCTTTGATATAGCCTTCCCCCCCTCTGATCCTGCAGCAAATGGTACCAGTAGTTGCTCAGACTTTCTTAGATAATTTGTCCTGTTTAAGTACAATCTTAGTTGCCTGTGTACATCCAATGAATGCAGAATCCGCTCCCCCTTGTTCTGCGGATTTGGGAAAAACATTGGCAGGTGAACTGTCTGGTTAAGAGTCACACTGGATACCACCTTAGGCATGAAAGAAAGATTGGTCCCGAGGGCCACCCTGTCCGGGTAAAATATAATGAAAGGCTCCACTGCCATGAGAGCCTGTAGTTCTGAAACCCTTCTAGCTGAAGTGACTGCCAAAAGAAAAGCCGTCTTCCAAGATAGAAATTTTATATCCGCAGTAGCTGCTGGTTCAAAAGGAGGCAGGGTGATTTTTTTCAGCACAAAATTGAGGTCCCATGCAGGAGTTGGTGTTCTCCTGGGAGGCCTTAAATGTTTGGCCCCTCTGAGATACTGTTTTAGCAGTGGATGAGAAAAGAGGTGAGGCTATGTGTTGTAATGAGCCAAGATGGCAGAGGCATGGATTTTTATTGACGAAAAAGATAGGCCCTTGTCAAGCACCTCAGTTAAGTGCTGTAAAATCTGAGGAATATTGGGCTTTGCTGCGTCTATTCCTTGTGCTTGGTTCCAAGCACAGAATCTCTTCCATTTATCAGCATAAGACTTTTCTAGTACTAGGCCTTCTGGCTTCCAAAATGACATCCATCACAGGTTTACTGAGAGATGTGGTTTAAATAATTAGTTGATTAGCCATGCTGCAAGATTCAGAGTTTGCAGAAAGTACAGTTTTGTACCTACCATAAATGTAGATGTCCGATAGGTATGCATCTGCAGTCCTAACATATGGGTTGTCCTGCCTCAGGCAGCCCTTCGGTCGGCCGGATTCCAAAGTCTGTGTCTGGCCTCGGCTGATGTCGCACTTCACCCGACGTCATAGCTGCTGTTTATAGGGTATAAAGGCATCAGCCGACGCCATTTTCCTCAGTGTTTCTTGCCCCAGATGCCAGGTGCCCTCTAGGAAGGCTAAATTTAGATAAATGCAAATAATTCCAAACAGTAGAGAGCAAACAATATAAGAATATATATATATATATATATATATATATATATATATATATATATATATATATATATATATATATACTATATATATATACACATATATACAAACAAATACACCATAATAGATTCCCCCAGCTAGCTAAAAGAGGGGTAAATAGCCTACAAATACCACAGAGGGGAAGGAGGGTGGGTAATCCTGACTGCAGATGCATACCTATCGGACATCTACATTTATGGTAGGTACAAAACTGTACTATGTCCTTCAAGGATGCACCTCCAGTCCTAACATATGGGTAGAATACCATAGGCAAACTGGGGGAGGAGGCACTAAGATAAAGATGGTGTAGTTAAGATCCCTTGCAAAACAGCAGTTGCAAAACCTGCTCGGGATCTAGAATATAAGGGAAGATTATAATGCTATAATGCTTGGCAAATGTATGCACGGAGCTCCAAGTAGCAGCTTCTAAAATGTCTTTGGTAGCCACTCCTCGTAGGAAAGCTGTAGTGGTGGCTGTAGCTCTTGTGGAATGAGGTCTGATATTTTCAGGACTTGTCTTTCCATGAAAAGAGTAGCAAAATCGAATGCAATTTCCTATCCATTTTGAGATTGTCTGTTTTGAAATTGCTTTTCCTTGCATACCTGTTCCATATGCTACCAGAAGCTTGTCAGTTTTTCTGCTGGTCTTAGTTCTGTCCAGATAGTAGCGTTATTGTCTGTGCACATCCAAGGTATGTAGTAGTCTTTCCCCCTTGTTCTGTGGGTTGGGGAAGAATGTAGGTAAATTAATCGCTTGGTTCAATGATACTCTGGAGACCACTTTTGGCATAAAGGTAGGGTTAGTTCTCAGAGAGACTCTATCCTGATGGAAGATAAGGAAGGGTTGTACTGCCATTAATGCCTGTAACTCAGATACTCTTCTTGCTGGTGATTGCTAGCAGGAAAGCAGTTTTCCAAGACAAGAACTGTAATTCTGCTGTTGCTGCTGGTTCAAAAGGAGGAAGTGTTAACTTTTCCAGCACAAAGTTGAGATCCCATGTAGGTAAAGGTGGTTTCCTTGGAGGTTTTACATTTTTAATTCCTCTCAAGAACTGCCTGAGTAGAGGATGAGAGAAGACAGGAGGATCCATATTGTATTCTGCTGAAATTGCTGATGCATGAATCTTAATGGAGGAGTAAAACAGGCCATTGTGGAACAGTTCTGCTAAATATTCCAGGATGTGTGCTGTGTTTGCCAATGAGACATTTTCTCCCTTTGCTGCACTCCAAATGAGGTATCTTTTCCACTTGGCTGAATAAATCTTCCTTGTGGAAGGTCTGCGTGCCTCCAGGATAATGTCCTTAACCCTCTGGGATAAACCTGGGTTATTTCGTTTTATGCAATATTCCAAGCAGCTAGCTGCAGAGTTTTCCAGTTTGGATGTAGGATCCTGTAGTTGTCCTGTGTTAGAAGTAAGGGACATAGAGGTAGAGGTAGAGGCCATGCGTGTGTCCGAGACATGCTTCTCAGTAGCGGGTACCAATGTTGCCTCGGCCAGTCTGGAGCTATCAGGATTACCCCTGGCTGATCCTCTCTGATCTTCAGTAGTACTTTGTACATCAAGGGAAGAGGTGGAAATGCATATGCTGTCAGGTTTTTCCAGCTGAAGGAAAGGGAGTCCACCCTCCAAGCAAGTGGGTGGTATGCTCTTGTGCAGAATTTCTTCAATTGGTGGTTGTGTGGGGATGCGAACAGGTCTATCTCTGGTAGTCCCCATTTCTTTGTTATGGCTTTGAAGATATCTGGATGCAGCATCCATTCGTGAGCATCCGTGGTAGTTCTGCTTAAGGTGTCCGCTAGAGAATTTTCTTTTCCTGGTACAAATCTGGCCTGAAGTTGAATGTTGAGATTCAGGGCCACATTCCACAGGTCCATTGCCATCCGGCATAGAGGATATGAATGTGTACCTCCATGTTTGTTGATGTACCACATGACTTGTGGTATTGTCGGTCCTTATCAGTAGATGACCCTGTTGTAGGAGTGGTCTGAATGCCAGCATCTCCTTTAGATTTATGTGTAGATTCAGCTGGTCTTGGGTCCATAGGCCTTGAATACACTTGTCCACCATGTGTGCCCCCCATCCTAGGTCTGAGGCGTCCGTGGTGATGGTCTGGCTTGGATGAGGTTTGTGGAAAGGCAAGCCTCTGTTCCACTGACAGGCCTGAGCCCACCACAGGAATTCTTGCTTCAGGCATGGAATTATTGGAATCTGGGCTTCTAGACTGTGCTTGTGTTGAGACCATACATTCCTTAGGTACCATTGTAACTTTCTCATATGCAGCCTGGCATGTGGAACCAGAATTATGCATGATGCCATGTAGCCCAGGGCTTGCAGGATTTTCCTTGCAGTAAGCCGAGTTTGTGTTGTTAATGTCATGAAGTAGGCTGGTAGTTGCTTTTGTTTTTCTTCTGTGAGAAAAGCCATCTGACTTGATGTATCCAGTTCTGCACCCAAGAATGTTATCCTTTGGGATGGTACTAGTCTTGACTTTTGCATGTTGACTGTGTATCCCAAGGCTTGCAACAGTTGTATGACATTTTCCAAATCTTTTGTTAATTTTGCCTTGTTGTCCGCTTGTATTAGGCAGTCGTCCAGGTATGGGTAAATTTGAATTCCCTGAAGCCTGCAATGAGCAATTACTGATGCCAGGCATTTCGTGAATACTCTGGGCGCAGTAGATAAGCCAAAAGGCAATGCTGAGAATTGATAATGCTCTGATCCTGCAAGAAAACTGAGGTGTCTTCTGCAATCTGGTCATATAGGGACGTGCAGGTATGCCTCCTTGAGATCTAGAGTCACCAGCCAAGACTCCTTGCCCAGCATGGGAAGAAGCTGCTGGAGGGTCAGCATTTTAAATTTTGGAACAATGAGGTATGTGTTCAGTGCGGACAAGTCTAGAATAGGTCTCCATTGATTTTCTTTTCTTGGTACAAGGAAAAGCCTGGAGTAAAATCCTTGGCCTTGTTCCATAGGTGGTACCTCTTCTATAGCTCTCATCCTTAGTAAGTTGTTGACTTGTCTTAGAGCGTCTGTTTTTTGGCTTGGTGGTAGGTTTGGCATCCCTCTCTTTTTTGGTAGAGTGTGGAAGTGAAACCTGTAGCCCTTGTCTATTGTTTGTAAAGTCCATTTGTCTCCTGTAATGTAATGCCAGTTGTCGGAGAATAAGGCTAGCTTTCCGCCCAAGGGTGCTTCCAGTTGTTCCTTGGTAGGCGGAACTAGAGCCAAGTCATTGCGTCTGCCCTGTGGAAGTGGTTGTAGTTGAATCTGTGGCAGTATTTCTCTGGTTGGTAGGTTGCCACTGACGCCCCCTGTAGGCACCCCTAGATTGACCTCTGCCTCTGGGGCATCCATTTCTGCCTCTCTGCGCTCTGGAGTTGTCTGGAAAGGACCAATTCTTCGAAGGCCAATTTCGGCTAAACCTCGGAGGTTGGACCTGTAAGAAATCCTTGACTGCTTGGACAGATTTTGCTTTTTCTTCCACCTTCTTTAGAACCTCCTGTGCAGGGGAGCCAAACAAACTCTGTTTCTGCATGGGAGCATCTAGGAGTTTTGACTTAACATGGTCTGGTAAGGATTGTTCTTTTAACCAGGCATGCCTTCGAATCACTGTTCCAGTCATAGCTGAAGCCTCCAGTGCATCATAGCCACATTTTAAGGAATGGTTACTGACCTGAGAGTTATGTACTAAATCCTGAAGGGACTTGCGATCTAAAGGTTCTGGAGAAGACAGTTTTTTGTTTATCTGGTCTAACAAAAATTCCTGGTACTGAATCATGTGAAATTGACAGTTCAAGGCCCTGGCCGAAAGAGTAGCAGAAGTATAAACCTTTTTACCCCATCTCTCTAATGCTCTAGATTCCCTTTCAGAAGGAAGAGGGTTTTTGGCAGAGGCAGCTGCCACACCTTTAGGGCCCTGTGAAATGGTTTCAGGGTCTGCAACAGGAGCCTTATACAAATGGCAATGTGTGTCCGGGACCCTGTAATATCTGTCTGGTTTGGCAGGGGCCGGAGGAAGAGAATCAGGGGCAGTACAGGCATCATCATATGCATCATCAACAACTGTTAGTACTGGCGGAATGGCTAAAGGCCTATGCTGTGGTAAGTGTAAAAAGGTCCTAAGCCTTTTCCTTGAATCTGAAAAATCCTGGCCCTGCCATTGGAAATGTTCCCTCATAGCATGCAAAGTTTCCCCAAAAGAAAATTCTTCAGGAGGAGAAGCAGAAGGAATGGAGTCTTCTGCATCAGAATTCTCATAAGGAGAATATGGGCCTTCGTGAGGGTCTGAAATGTCTGAGTCATCCGAGGAGTAATGGGAGTTCTTGTGCAGAATTTGTCCAACTGATAGTTTTGGGGAGAGGCAAATAGATCTATGTCTGGGCTTCCCCATTTCTGTGTTAATATGCTGAAGATTAGTGGATCCAGTTTCCATTCGTGCGGGTCCATAAGATTTCTGCTTAGGTCGTCTGCCAGAGTATTTTGCTTTCCTGGTAGGAATTGAGCTTGAAAATGCATTTGGTAAGTCAAGGCTGTGTTCCAGAAGGCCATGGCTAGTCTGCAAAGGGGGTAGGAATGGGTACCCCCCTGCTTGTTTATGTACCACATAAAGTACAGTTTTGTACCTACCATAAATGTAGATGTTCGAGTGTTCACACTGCTGCAGTCATCACACTTGGGTTGAATCCCAAAGCTAAGGCTGGGCGGTTGGTACTAAACAGGGTTTGGAGAAGCTAGTAGGTCCTGCAGAACTGCAGTGGCAAAGCCAGCTCTGGTTTTTGAGTATAGAGGTAAGTGGTAGTGCTTGGTGAAGGTGTGCACTGAACTCGAAGTTGCAGTCTCCAAAATATCCTTGGTTGGCACCCCTCTGAGGAAGGCTGCTGATGTTGCAGTAGCCCAGGTGGAATGGGGACTAATGTTACCAGGTACAGGTTTCCCATGGTGTGTGTAGCAGAAACGGATACAATGTCCTATCCATTTTGAAATGGTCTGTTTTGAGATAGCCTTTCCTTGTGATCCTGCAGCACAGGGTATAAAGAGCTGATCAGATTTTCTGAAAGCCTTAGTTTTATCCAAGTAGAAACGTAATTGCCTGTGAATGTCCAAAGAGTGTAGGAGCCTTTCCCCTTTAATCTGGAGGTTTGGATAAAAGGTGGGTAAATGAATTGTTTGGTTTAGAGCCACACTGGATACCACCTTTGGCATAAAGGTAGGGTTAGTTCATAAAGAGACTCTGTCTTGATGAAAAATGATGAAAGGCTCCACTGCCATTAGGGCCTGTAGCTCTGAGACTCTTCTTGCTGAAGTTATTGCCAACAGCAGGGCAGTTTTCCATGATAAAATTATCGGCTGAAAAAGCTGGTTCGAAGGGCGGTAGTGTAAGTTTTTCCAAAACAAAATTGAGGTCCCAAGTTGGTGTTGATGCTCTCCGGGGCGGTCTTATGTTCTTAGCCCCTCTGAGGTACTGTCTTAGCAATGGATGTGAAAAAATGAGAAGTTATGTACTTACCATAATGTTCCATGTTAGTTGTCTTCTTCTCGCCTTCTTTCTTGCTGGATGGGCTCCGACTCGGCCTATTACTAAAGCTCGAGAGCTATTTTTACCGGCTCGAGGCTATCCTATGTCCCATAATGCTAGGCATGATATACCCAGATCTCATTTGATAGCTAACACTATGGACATACATGTCCCCACCATGACAGAGAATATATATATATATATCTAAGTATATAAAACTCTTTAAGAGTTACCAAGAAAAGGAAGAGAGGTAGCTAAGGAGATAACGCTCGTGATAACATCTCAGAAGATACTCTCGGTCTTGCCAGGCTAGGGGGATGGAGGGTGGGACGCAAGAAAGAAGGCGAGAAGAAGACAACTAACATGGAACGTTATGGTAAGTACATAACTTCTCAATGTTAAATTGTCAATCTCGCCTTCATTCTTGCTGGATGGGACAGCGTCCCTAGCACCTTAGTCCTGGGTGGCTCAATGGAACAAACTCTTGAGTACAGTGGAACCAAAATCAGCCCTACTTTTAGAGGTCATGTCCAGCTTGTAATGAGAAATGAAGGTATGAGGAGAGGCCCATGTGGCCGCTGCACAAATGGAATCCATTGGCAATCTTGCCTGAAAGGCTACTGAAGAAGCTAATGCTCTGGTTGAATGAGCTCTGGGCTCAATAGGGAGCTCTTTATGCCTCAGTTGGTAAATCAACATAACAGAGGTCAACCACCTGGAGAAGGTTACTTTGGAAACTGGCAGGCCTTGTTTCCCTTCCGCGTAAGACAGGAAGAGCTGTCCTGATTTCCTTGTCTGCTTGGTTCTATCCAGGTAGAAGCGTAATTGACTGTGAACGTCTAGACAATGCAACTTCCGTTCAGACCTATTGGTAAAAAGTGGGAAAAAAACAGGGAGCTCGATGGTCTGGATTCAGATTTTTTTCAGAGAGTACTTTGGGTAAAAAGGAAGGAATAGTCCTAAGTAACACTCTATCTTTGTGAAAAACAAGGTAAGGAGGGCGAACACAAAGGGCTTGAAGTTCTGATACCCTTCTCGCTGAAGTGATGAGTTTTCCAAGAGAGCAACTTTAATGAACAGGAAGCCGCAGGTTCAAAGGGAGGGAGAATTAAAGACGACAGTACCAAATTTAGGTCCCATGGTGGTGGAGGATCTTTTACCGGGGGCTTAATTAAGAGGGTTCCTTTTAGAAAGGCTTTACAAAGTTTGTGTGACATAATGCTGGTCTCGGACAACCCAACGTGAAAATTCGCAATGGCTGCCAACTGAACTCTGATGGTGGCTGAAGAAGATACCATTTGAAAAAGTTTTGCCAAAAACTCTAAGACTGTATGGACAGGGGCTGTAAAAGGGTCTACTTGTTTCTCCCCTTCCCAAACAAAGAAACGCTTCCATTTGCTAGCATAAGTCTTTCTGGTAGTAGACTTGTGCGAAGCAAGGATGATGTCACGAACTGAATGACAGATTGAGGGAAGCCTGGCTAGGGTTGGAAGTGGAGCAACCAAGCTGTGAGGTTGAGAGATTGGAGAGATTGATGTAGCCCGCCCGACTGATGTGCCAGAAGATGTGGCGCTGGGTCCAGATGCCAGGGTTGCTCTAGTAGATGACGTTGCAGGAACGGGAACCAAATTTGTCGAGGCCAGTAAGGGGCAACAAGGATCATTCTGGATCTCAGAACAGTTGCTTTCTGGATTAGCTGAGTAATTAAGGGAAATGGGGGGGAAGCATACAGAAGACCCTGGGGCCAATCGTAGACTAGAGCATCTCTGAGGGGAAGACCTGGGAGAGGGAAGAGGATGAAGAAGTCTGGGCACTTGCTGTTTTGAGAGGTTGCAAAAAGATTGCAGCAAGGCTGACCCCACTTCCTGAAAATTTTTTTCGCTACTAGCTGGTTGAGAGACCACTCGTGGGGCATGAGAATGGCTCTACTCAGCCTGTCCGCTATGACGTTGGACTTCCCGAGGATATGCGTTGCTACCAGAAACCGTTGAGAAGAGATCGCCCACTGCCACAGTCTGAGTCCTTCTCGACATAGAGGGTAGGACCTGGTTCCGTCCTGCTTGTTGATGTACCACACTACAGACATATTGTCTGTCTGAATTGCAATAGTCCCGGTGGGTAGGGAGTCTTGAAGGGCCTGCAACACTAAAAGCATCGCTCTCATTTCCAAGACATTTATGTACAGGTGACTTTCGAAAGGCTGCCATGTGCCCTGGACTGTCCTGCCCTGAAAATGCCCCCACCCGCTCAGGGAGGCATCCATTGCCACAGTAGCCACAGGAGGAGGAAGGACAAAGGGTCTGCCCTGAAGAACCTGAGGGGGGAGACCATCCATCACGAAAGGTGTCTTTTGCATGACTGAGTGATTAGAATGCTGTGTGACATTGGAAGCTGTTGAAAGGACCACTGGGAAAACAGCATCCATTGCAGGATCTGCATGTGAAAGCAAGCTAGGGGGAGTAATGTGATAGCTGCTGCCATGAGACCTAAGGTTTTTAGTATGAATCTGGCCTGGACTCTGCTCTCTTGTAGTAGGATTTGAACATGACATCGAATGTCTGAAATCCTTTGTACAGGCAGTTTTGCTGACAGTTCCACAGTGTTTAAAATGGCGCTTATGAAGGTAATAGACTGACAAGGCAGACTTTTCGGAGTTTATAGAGATACCTAGCTCTTTGCAAATTTGGAGGGTATAATCACTGGAATGAAGTAGCTGACGCTTGGTGGTGGCAGTAAGGAGCCAGTCGTCTAAGTATGGAAACACCTGGAATCCTTTTCATCTCAGGTGAGCTGCAACCACTGCCATGCATTTGGTAAACACCCCGGAGGCTGTGGTGAGGCCAAAGGGCAGGGCTTTGAACTGGTAGTGACTGGCTCCCAGCTGAAAGCGGAGAAACCTCCTGGAGCGCCTGTTCATTTTGATATGATAGTACACATCCTGAAGGTCTATAGAGCACATCCAATTGTCCTGACCCAGGTAGGGTAGAATGGACTGAAGCGTGACCATCCGGAATTTCGTTCTTTGAACAGACTTGTTCAGCCTGCTGAGAACCAAAATAGGTCTCCAGTCCCCTGTCTTTTTTGGTACCAAAAAGAACTTGGAGTAGACTCCGGATCCTTGCTGGTCTGCTGGGACTGGATGGGTGGCTCTTTTTTCTAGCAGCTTTGAAATTTCTAGTGCTGCTTGATCCCTCAGACCGGGTGGAACGTCTGCAAGGGGCCCTTTTGGCGGTTGTGAGGTATGAATAAAGGGAATTTTGTAACCCTCGGATATGATCGACCGTACCCAAATGTCTTGCGTGAGGGAATGCCAGGCTCCTGGGTACAGTGATAGTCTTCCCCCGACTGCCTCCGAAGGTGGACAGTCGGGCAGCTCCTCAGGGGTGCTGGAAGGGTTCGTCAGAGAAGGATTCTCTGCTACCGTGATTCTGCGGACCCCCCTGCCCCTCGGGCGGCATCTATTATTGTTCCCTCCTCTGCCTCTTGAGGGAAGCTCACCACGTGCGTCAGGCAGTACTCCCTGAGGTTTGCGGAACCACATTTTCCCACCTTTCTGACCCTTAGGGTATGGTCTAGAAGGGGTAGAAAAATGGACAGAGAGAGTCTTGCCTTCCTGCTCGCACCTGGTCAATGTATCCTTCACTTGAGGTCCAAACAAGGCAGAACCATCAAAGGGGGTGTTAGTGAAGGACGCCTTGAAGGGGTCAGCAAAATTGCAAAGCCGCATCCAGGCATGTCTCCTTAGAGCGACGCCCGTGCCTGCAGACCTACTCGCTCCATCGGCTGCATAGGAAATGAGCCGCATGGAGGAGTTGACAACAGAGTTTAGGGTCACCAGCTGGGAGTTTATCTTTTCCTGAGACCCCGCAGCTGATGGATCCTGTAAGGCATCACCCAGTTCCTTGAGAAGGTCCCTCTGGAGACAGGTGAAATGGCACAAATAATTCAGTGACAGCATAGCAAAGGTCACTGAGGAAAACATCCGCTTGCCATACCTGTCCATAGTCCCAGATTCCTTATTAGGAGGATGGATAGGTACTGAACGGTCAGCTAATTCCTTTTTAGTGGCCGCCACCACCACCATGGCATCAACAGGGACGCCCTTAGTTAGAAACTGCTTATCAGAAGGGGCTGTAATAAATTTTGTAGCCCTCCGGGGAGTTGGTTCCATAGTATCCGGAGCCGTCCACGCCTTTCGAGCCACCACATCCATGAGCGGGTTGAAAGGCGGAGACACCCAGGAGGTGGAAGGGCGAGAACCAAACGCATCCAGGTACACAGACTCGTCCTCAGAAGGGTTAAGGGCAGACCAGTTTCCCCTCTGCTTAAGAATCTCCAGGATGTCAAAAAATGAGACATCCTCAGAGGGGGACCTTGGGGACCCTTCTGAGTCATCCAAGTCGGTGTCCGATGTGACTGACTCAGGGAAGTCTACACGCTTCCTCTTGCATGTTCTCTTTTGAGGGGGCTCCCCTGAAGGATCAGGGGAGGCCTTGGAAGAGGAGGATATGCCCAATGGGGCTACCTGTAGCATCGGTTCACCACGCTCGGGATCGAGAGAGCAGGTAGAGACTGAAGCAGGCACCATAGAGGCAGGAGCCAAAGGAGCTGACTGTGGAGCAGGCACAGGGGCCAGCACACTCCTCATGACCTCAAAGGCACCCCTATCAGGCAGGGAAGGGGGTCCCCGCTCCGAAGAGACAAGGACTCCTCCCGGCACCGAGAGGGATGGCTCTGAGGCCGATGGGGCCGAACTCACCTGCGCCGAAGCCCCGAGAGGGAGAACGGGGTCGGACAAGGGTCCGATGCCACTTGCCCCTTCGGAGCCGACGAGAGAGTCCCGGTGCCCGGATCCCTCCAAGGATGGAACCAAGAAGATATTGGAGCCGACAAGGGAACCAAAATGGGTGGTATCGGCTCCAACGGTCACGACCCCTACAATCTCCAGCTCCGAACTCACAGGAAGAGTCGGAGGAGGAATCGAAGAGGGAGTAGTGAAAGCCACTGCCTGATGAGGAGGGCTATGCAACATTTGGGCCAGCACCTGCGACTTAAGTAGTCTGCTAACCACCCTCTCGAGGTCATGGTCTGACAGGGTGGAAGACCGAGAGGAATGAGACAGTACAGTTTGGTACCTACCATAAATGTAGATGTCCGATAGATATGCAACTGCAGTCATAACATATGGGTTGTCCTGCCTCAGGCAGCCCTCGGTCGGCCGGATTCCAAAGTCTGGGTCCGACGTCAGCTGATGTCGCATTTCTCTCCGACGTCAGAGCGGCTGGAGTACATAAGCATCAGCCGACGCCATTTTCTTCAGTGTTTCTTGCCCAAGATGCCAGGTGCCCTCCAAGGAAGGCTGAAATCAAACTGGAAGACAAAAACAGGATTCCAGACAAATAAATGAGCAATAAACAGATACACCATAACAGATATCCCCAGCTAAGATAAACAGGGATAGGAGTGGACCCTAGGCATAGAGGGGTATGGCGGGAGGGAAAATCAGACTACAGTTGCATATCTATCGGACATCTACATTTATGGTAGGTACAAAACTGTACTATGTCCTTCAAGAATGCAACTGCAGTCATAACATATGGGTAGAATACCATAGCTTAGCTGGGGGGGGAGGAGGAATGCTCTAGGAAAAAGATGGTGTGGCAATCAAACCCTGCATGATTGCCGAAGCAAAGCCTGCTCTGGATCTGGAGTATAGAGGGAAATTGTAGTGTTTGGAGAATGTATGCACGGAGCTCCATGTAGCAGCTTCTAGAATGTCCTTAGTAGGCACCCCTCTTAAGAATGCTGTAGAGGTGGCTGTAGCTCTGGTGGAATGTGGTCTGACATTGTCTGGAACAGTCTTTCCATGACAGGAATAACAGAATCTGATGCAATGTCCAATCCATTTTGAAATAGTTTGTTTTGAAATTGTTTGTTTTGAAATTGCTTTTCCTTGGACTGCAGGGGCGTAAGCTGCTAACAGTTGGTCAGACTTTCTACTGGTCTTGGTTCTGTCCAGGTAGTATCGAAGTTGTCTGTGAATGTCCAAGGTATGTAACAGTCTTTCCCCCTTATTCTCAGGATTGGGGAAGAAAGCAGGCAGATGAATAGCTTGATTTAAAGAAACTCTAGATACCACCTTTGGCATAAAAGTAGGGTTGGTCCTTAATGAAACCCTGTCTCTGTGGAAAATTATGAACGGTGGTATTGCCATTAGGGCCTGTAGTTCTGAAACCCTTCTTGCTGAGGTAATTGCCAACAGGAAAGCTGTCTTCCATGAGAGAAATTGCAAGTCAACTGAAGCTGCTGGCTCAAATGGAGGTAGAGTCAGTTTTTCTAGGACAAAATTGAGGTCCCAGGCTGGCACTGGAGCCTTTCTTGGTGGCTTAATGTTCTTGATTCCCCTGAGGAATTGCCTTAGCAAAGGATGTGAAAAGACAGGTGGATCAGTGTTGTATCTAGCTGAAATAGCTGATGCATGTATCTTTATGGAAGAATATGAGAGACCATTCTTTAGCATATCTGCCAAATATTCCAGGATGAGTGGGATGTTCAATAATGATGCATCATGTCCCTTGCTGGTATTCCAAATGCTGAATCTCTTCCATTTTGCTAAGTAAACCTTTCTGGTGGATGGTCTGTGAGCCTCTGTTAGTATCCGCTGAACTTCCTTGGAGAGAGATAGGTTGAGGTTATTCATGGGATCTCCCAGGCTGTTAGCTGCAGTGTCTGAAGGTTTGGATGCACTGTTTTGAAGTTGTGTTGAGTCAAAAGAAGAGGCATTTGGGGAAGGGCCCACTTCTTGGTGTGACATATGCTCCGTAGTAGTGGATACCAGTGTTGTCTTGGCCAGTCCGGAGCTATTAGTATCCCCTTGGGTCTCTCTGCTTTGATCTTTAGTAATACTGAGGTCATCAGTGGCAGATGTGGGAATGCATAGATTTTTAGCAAGTTCCAGTTGAATGAGAGAGCATCTATTTTCCAAGCTTGTGGATGGTATGTCCTTGAGCAGAATTTTTGTAGATGATGGTTGAGGTGGGAGGCAAATAGGTCTACTTCTGGCCTGCCCCATGTCGAAGTGAGCTGTGTGAAGATCTTCGGATGTAACCTCCACTCGTGTGGATCTGTGAAAATCCTGCTTAGGCTGTCCGCCAGCACATTGTCTTTGCCTGGAACAAACTGGGATTGTAACTGAATGTTTAGGCTCAGTGATTTTTCCCAAACATGCATTGTCAGTCTGCAAAGGGGGTAAGAATGGGTGCCCCCTTGCTTGTTTATATACCACATCACAGTGGTGTTGTCTGTCCGTATCAGTAAATGGCCTTGCTGAAGTTGGTGTTGAAAGGCCTCGATGGCATGCATTACTGCCAGCATTTCCTTTTGGTTTATGTGCAGATGTGTTTCCTTTGGAGACCATTGTCCTTGTATACACCTGCCTTCCATGTGCGCCCCCCATCCAAGGTCCGAGGCGTCTGTGGTCATGGTCTGTGTTATCTGTGGTTTTTTGAATGACATACCTGTGTTTGCCTGGCTTACCGAGGCCCACCATAGGAATTCCTTTTGTAGGCATGGAATGAGCGGTATGGTTGTCTCTAAGTTGTTGCTGTGTTGAGACCATAGACTTTTTAGGTAGCATTGAAGCTTTCTCATATGTAGTCTTGCTAATGGAACCAGGAGAATGCAGGATGCCATGTAACCCAGGGCCTGTAGGAATCTCCTTGCAATCATCTGGGTAAGTTTTGCCAAACCTTTGAAATAATGAGTTAACTTCTCTTGCTTGTCTTCTGTTAGGTAAGCCATTTGAGAGGCTGCGTCTAATTTGGCTCCTAAGAAGATTATTTGCTGGGATGGCTGAAGTCTTGACTTTTGGAAGTTGACTGTGTATCCCAGAGCTTGAAGTAATCGTATGACATAGTCCAATTTTTTTGTCAACATCAATTTGTCGTCCGCTTGTATGAGGCAGTCGTCCAGGTACGGGTAAATTTGGATCCCCTGGAGCCTGCAATGAGCAATTACTGAAGCCAGGCATTTTGTGAATACTCTGGGCACAGTAGATAAGCCAAATGGCAATGCTGAGAATTGATAATGCTCTGGCCCTGCAAGAAATCTGAGGTATCTTCTGCAGCTGTGTCTGATAGGGACAGGCAGGTATGCCTCCTTGAGGTCCAGAGTAATCAGCCAAGACCCCTTGCCCAGCATGGGAAGGAGTTGCTGTAGAGTCAGCATTTTGAACTTTGGTACTATGAGAAAGGTGTTTAATGCGGACAAATCCAGTATTGGTCTCCATTGAGATTCTTTTCTTGGAACAAGGAACAGTCTTGAGTAAAACCCCTGGCCTTGTTCTTGTTGTGGAACTCTTTCTATTGCTTTCATCCGAGTCAGCAGAGAGATTTGCTTGATAGCCTCTGCCCTCTGGTTTTGTGGTAGGTTTGGCATGCCTTGTTTTCTTGGTAAGGTATGAAAATGTAACCTGTAACCTCGGGTCTATAATGTCCAAAATCCATTTGTCCTTTGTCAGTCTGTGCCAATTGTCTGCAAACAAAGATAATTTCCCGCCCAAGGGAGCTTCTATTTGTTCCCTGGTAGGCGGAAGTAGAGGAAAGTCATTGAGATTGTGGCTGTGGGGCAGGTGAAACCCCTGTGTCACTTCTTTGGTTTGCTGGCTGCCATTGTCGTCCCCTGTAAGGACCTCTGTATTGTCCTCTTCCTCACCACGTCTGTTTTTACCCCTTTGAAATTTTTCAGGATTAGGAAAGGACCAGTTTTTTGAAGGCCAATTCCTACTGAATCTGGGGGGTTGAACCTGGAGTAAATCTTTCACCGTCTGAACTGATTTTGCTTTTTCCTCGATGGACTTTAACACATCCTTAGCATTAGCACCAAAAAGCTTGTTCTTTTCCAAAGGTGCATCCAGAAGTTTTGCCTTTACATGATCTGGTAGAGGTTGATCTTTAACCATGCATGTCTACGAATGACTGCCCCTGTCATAGCTGCCCTACATGAAGCTTCCAGTGCATCATATCCACACTGCAGGAAGTGATTGCTTACTTGCTGAGAGTTATGTACAGCTTCCTGCAAAGACTTCCTGTCTAAAGGATCAGGAGAGGCCAATGTTTTCTGTAAATCTTCTAACAGGAAATCCTGATATTGTAACATATGACAAAGGCAATTCAAAGCTCTCATAGATAAAGTAGTGGAGGTGTAAACCTTTTACCCCATCTCTAATGACCTAGCTTCCCTGTTGGAGGGCAAAGGATTTTTAGAGGTGGAAGCTGAAACACCTTTAGGTCCCTGAGAAATAGTTTCCAAATCAGCAGTATGGGCCCTGAATAAATGGGAATGTGTTTCTGGGACCCTGTAATACCTGTCTGGCTTGGCTGGAGCAGGAGGAAGAGAGTCAGGGGTAACACTAGAGTTAGAATATAAATCATCCAAAACATCAAGCACAGGAGGAATAGCTAAGGGCCTGTGCTGGGGCTTTTTAAGGAAGGTTCGAAGGCGCTTTCTGGAATCAGAATATTCCTGGCCTTGCCACTTGAAATGTTCCCTCATGGTATGCAGAACTTCCCCAAAAGAAATATCCTCAGGAGGGAGGCCGAGGATGGAATCCTCTGCATCAGAGTCCTCATAGGTCTGGAAGAGCTCTTCCTGGCCATCAGAGTGGACAGAGTCCTCAGAATCTTCATCTGAAGGAATAGGGTCAGAGGGTTCAACCCGGGGCCTTTTATCAGAAGGAGGCTGGGATCCTCTCTCAGGATGGGCCTGAGAACCTCTAATCATAGAAATTAAGTCAGCAGCCATAGTCATAATTTGTGTCTCTGGAGTAGGCTGAGGCAAGGCTTTAGCAGAAAGATGCTTGGTCTTGCTGGCTGCCTTAGCCCTAGTGTAGGCCTTAATAGACATGGCCATAGGAGGCCTGGCAGCTCCACGTGCAGGAGTGACCTTATCTACAGCAATGGTCTCGGGCATTTCCTCGGTTTCGGTATCCGGAGGAAAATCAATAACTGGCGTCGGAGTGGTATCCGGAATCGGAGTCGTCGGTAATGCGGTGTCTTCGGTTCGGAGCGGTGGAATAACCGTCTCAGGAGGAACCGAAGCACTCGCGGTAGATTTTGGCATGGAGTCGGTGGTAGACGCGGGCCGAGGATGTCGGTCCCTGTCTTTTCGTTTCTTGGGAGTTTGTGATGTCGGAAGCTCCGACGGCATTGTATAGACAAATTTTTCGCCGAAAAAATCTTCAGCGAACTCCGCCCGGCGCCTGAGAGTGCGCTTGCTGAAGCGAGCAGAGGCTACACAGGCCGAGACGTCGTGGTCTGGGCCCAGGCAAGGTAGACAGTAAGAATGGAAATCCTTATGAGGTATTTGTTTACCACAAGAAAGACAATTGTTAACTTTTTCAGTAATTTCTGACATCGGCTGAGGCAAGAAAAGGTCCCCAACGGGGTACTTAGCTTTTCTGATGACTTCGGAATCGAAGAATACAGGAGCTGACCGACCGGCACTTGCGAACTGCTTCTGCTTCGGGCACCGCGCGGCAAGAAAGACTGAAGAAAATGGCGTCGGCTGATGCTTATGTACTCCAGCCGCTCTGACATCGGAGAGAAATGCGACATCAGCCGACGTCGGACCCAGACTTTGGAATCCGGCCGACCGAGGGCTGCCTGAGGCAGGACAACCCATATGTTATGACTGCAGTTGCATTCTTGAAGGACATCTGTGACTCCGCTCCAATAACAAGGAAGACTTCGGAGCCGAATGGACCGATTCCAGGGAAGGAGACCTGGAATGCTTCTTGCTCTAAGACGGCTCCGACAGCAGATTCGGAGCCGACTGAGGCCTCGAATCATCAGTTCCAGCCGGAACCGATGTAGTGGTAGTAGTAGCACCGCTCGGCGATTGCTCCGAACATGGAGCCGATGGTTTGGCGGGCTTAGAAGGTTTACCCGACGAAGGCTTAGCCGGGGAACCTTCAGGCTTTAACAAGCCTCTCAAAATAAGCTTGTTTCTGCGTTCCTGCAGGACTCTTGGGCTAACGCATGGCAGACAGAACAAGAGTCCTGCAGAGGTCTGTCAGAGACCTCTTCTGACAGCACGAGTCACACTTCTTGAAGCCCGAGACCTTAGTGTCTTTAGACAACCTGAAAAAGGGATGACTGGCAGACAAGGACAACTAAGGGAGGTCTAGTCACAATCACCAAAAACACACACACACAAAAAAGTTGTAACAGACCAGAATAATATAACAAAACCCCACACTTATTAATACAATCTAACTAAGCACACACATACAACTACAGACAAATAAGTATGAAAGGATTGGCCAAAGGCCTAACTATTAGGTGAGGGGAAAAAACTGTATCAAAACTACCTAAGAGGGAATCCTAAACAGGGATCTAAAGGGTAGTAACTATAAAACGCTACCGCTAATATTCTGACCCAAAAAGCTGACTAAAACCAATAAAAAATTTCAATACAACCTGAGCCTGCAAAAAGACGCAACCTCGTAGCTGAAGGCGGCAAACGAGATCTGGGTATATTACGCCTAGCATTATGGGACATAGGATAGCCTCGAGCCGGTAAAAATAGCTCTCGAGCTTTAGTAATAGGCCGAGTCGGAGCCAAGGTTTGGCTCCGAACCCATCCAGCAAGAATGAAGGCGAGATTGACAACTTAACATTAGGAGGATCCATGTTGTAATGAGCTGAAATAGCTGAAGCGTGGATCTTAATAGATGAAAAGGAAAGGCCTTTGTGCAACATCTCAGTTAAATATTGCAGAATTTGAGGAATATTTGGGACAAGAGGATTTTGGCCTTTAGCCTGGTTCCAGGCGCAGAATCTTTTCCATTTGTCTGAGTAGGTTTTCCTGGTGCTGGGTCTCCTGGCCTCCAGAATGACATCCATAACAGCTTTAGGGAGAAGTGCTGACTGGTTGTTTAGGTAATCTGCCATGCAGCCAGATTTAAAGTCTTGAGCTGGCTGTGTAGAATCTGATTGTTTTGCTGAGTCAGCAGGTGAGGAATTTGAGGTAAAATCCATGGTGGGCCTTGAGCCATGTTCCTTAATATTGGATACCAGTGTTGGCGTGGCCAGTCTGGAGCAATGAGTATCATTTGTGGCCTCTCTAATCTGGCTTTTAGCAGCACCTTTGCCAGAAGAGGCAGTGGAGGAAAGGCATACACTGTTAATGTTTTCCAACTGAATGAGAGGGCGTCCACTTTCCAAGCTTGTGTGTGGTATGTCCTTGTGCAAAATTTCCGTAGTTGGTGGTTTTGGGAGGAGGCAAACAGATCTATGTCTGGGTTCCCCCATTTTTGAGTTATTGTGAATACTTCTGGATCTAGTTTCCACTCGTGAGGATCCATGATATTTCTGCTTAGTTCTTCTGTCAATGTATTTTTCTTTCCTGGCAGGAATTGTGCTTGTAGTTGAACTTGGTAGGTCAGTGTTGTGTTCCACAAGGTCATTGCTTGCCAGCACAGGGGGTAGGAATGTGTGCTCCCTTGTTTATGTACACATCACTGTGGTGTTGTCCGTCTTTATTAGAAGTTGTCCTGGATGTAGGTGGTCCTCGAAAGCTGTTGGGGCATTTTGTACAGCTAGCATCTCTTTTTGATTGATGTGGAGATGCATTTGATCTGCAGACCATTTGCCCTGAATACACTGTCCTGCCATGTGTGCTCCCCAGGCGTAATCCGATGCATCTGTTGCTACTGTTTGTCTGGCTGTGGGTAGGGTGAAAGGCTGACCCTTGTTGAGGTGACATGCCTGAGCCCACCATAGAAATTCCTGTTGAAGGCAGGGAATGAGTGGTATTATTGTTTCCAAGCTGTGGCTGTGTTGAGTCCATACGCTTTTCAGGTACCATTGTAATTTCCTCATATGCATTTTGGCATACGGTAGTAGTAGTATGCAAGATGCCATGAATCCCCAGGCCTGCAGAATTTTTCTTGCAGGGAGTTGGGTCTTTGTTGCCATCATTTTGAAGTATTGAGTCAGTTGTCCTTGCTTGTCTGGCGTGAGGTAAGCCATCTGGGCCGTTGTATTTAAGCTGGCACCCAGGAATATTATCTCTTGTGAGGGCACTAGCTTTGACTTATTTTCGTTTATTGTGTACCCTAGGCTACTTAGTAGTTTTTTTTTTTTTTTTTTTTTTTTTTTTTTACAAACGCCAGATGTTTTAAAAGAATGTCCTTGCTTTCTGCTTGAATGAGGCAGTCGTCCAGGCATGGATATATGTGAATTCCTCTGTCTGCAGTATGCAATTACTGGTGTCAGGCATTTTGTGAAGACCCTGGGCGCAGTAAATAAGCCAAAGAGCAGTGCAGAGAATTGGTAATGATTTGAACCTGCTATAAATCGGAGGTATCTTCTGCAATTTTGTCTGATAGGGACATGCAGGTATGCCTCTGAGGTCCAACGTTACTAGCCAAGCCTTCTTGCCCAGCATGGAAGAAGTTGCTGTAGTGTGAGCATCTTGAATTTGGGTACTTCTAGGTATGTGTTTAGAATTGAAAGGTCCGGAATGGGTCTCCAGGCTTTGTCCTTTCGGGGAACCAGAAAGAGTCTTGAGTAAAATCCTTGTCCTTGCTCCTGTGTAGGAACCTGGTGAATGGCTCTCATTGTCCATGAGAGCTGTAATTTGTCTTTGAGCCTCTGCCCATTGATTTGGTGGCAGGTTTGGCATTCCTTTTATCCTTGGTAAAGTGTGAAAGTGGAACCAGTATCCTTGAGATGCAATATTTAGGACCCATTTGTCTTTTGTGATGATATGCCAATTGCCTGCAAAAAGTGCAAGTTTTCCTCCCAAGGGAGCTGCTTGGCAGTCTGAGAGGTAAGTCATTGTGATTGTCTTCTGAAAGTTTGTGACCTGTCTTATCCTCATTTCTGGGTTGTGGCATCCCATTGTCGAGGCTTGTAAGAGGCTTGTGGCTGACCTCTGCCCCTTGGGCGTCTGTATTTGCCACTCTGTGGTCTGTCAGAAGTTGGAAGGGACCAGTTTTTGGTTGGCCAATTTCCGCTGAAATGAGGGGGTTGAACCTGTAAAAAATCCTTGACCGTCTGCATAGATTTTGCCTTATCCTCCATTTTCTTTAAAACCTCTTCTGCTTTCACACCAAAATAAAACATCCTGCTGTAAAGGTGCATCCAATAATTTTGCTTTAACATGATCAGGTAAAGTTTGTTCTTTTAACCAAGCATGCCTATGAATGTCAGACCCTGTTACTGCTGCTCTACAAGAAGCTTCCAATGAATCAAATCCACATTGCAACGTATGTTTTCCCACTTGTTCTGCTGCATGCAACAAATCTTGCATTTCCCTGTAATCAGGCTGCTCTGTATGTGTGAGCATTTTTTTGTTTTGAGACATCAAATATTGTTGATATTTCAGCATGTGAAACTGGCAATTTAAGGCCCTCATAGCTGGAGTAGCTGAGGTATATACTTTCTTTCCCCATCTGTCCAGTGCTCTAGAATCTCTTTCATAGGGTACAGGATTTTTAGCAATAGATGCCTTAACCCCTTTGGGACCCTGGGAAATGGTTTCTGGGTCAGCAACAGGGCTTTTATATAGGAATTTGTGTGAGTCAGGGACTCTGTAGTATCTGTCTGGTTTGGCTGGTGCAGGAGGTAATGAATCTGGGTTAAGGCTAGATTCTGAATAAACATCATTCACAATGTCCAACACAGGTGGAATAGCAAGGGGTCTGTGCTGGGGTAGTAAAAGGAACTCTCGGAGCCTTTTCTTAGCATCAGAGTAATCCTGGCCTTCCCAGTGGAAATGTTCCCTCATGGTTATGTAGAGTTTCCCCAAAGGAGTAGTCTTCTGGGGGAGAAGCTGAAGGAATAGACTCTTCAGCATCAGAGTCTTCATAAGGGGGGAAAGGAGTATTCCTGTTCCTCAAAAGAGCCTGAGGAAATGGAAACCTGGTCAGAGGAAGCCTACTCCTCCTGTCTATGCCTTTTGTCAGGAGGGGGATGGGGACCCCTGATTAGGGTAATTAAGTCTTCAGCCATCTTAAGCATCTGTTTCTTGGGCATGGGGCCTTGTACTGGAGACTGCTGTACAGGCTTCTTAACTTTTAAAGGAGTTTTCAGCTTTGCATAAGATTTAATAGTAAGTGCAGTCGGTCTGAAGACACCTTCAGCAACTGAAGGCCTTTCAACTGCACCGGTATCCCCTTCAACAATGGAATCGGAAGGGCCTAAAGATAAAGACTCTGGAGGCCCAGCAATCTCCGCTTGGGTCTCGGATGCAGCCAGGGGTTCTAAATCAGTGGTCGCCAGGGGCTGCGTAGGCGCCTCACTGAAAACTGGAGAACCGGCGACTGGCCTAGCAGAGGCCTCGGTGTCTGGTTTGGGTCTTGGCTGTCTGTCCTCATCTTTCCACTTTTTATGCATCCCGGTCGTCGGTTGTTCCGACGGCATGGTGTAACTAAATTTTCTACCAAAATAATGTCGGGCGAAATCAAACAGACGTTTAATAGTTCATTTGTTAAACCTAGCACAAAACCGACAACCTGTGACATTGTGGTCTGGGCCTAGGCAAGGAATGCAATAAGAATGAAAATCCTTATGAGGTATTTTCTTCCCACAAGAAATGCAATTATTAACTTTTTCTGACATCGGTCTGAGGCAAGAAAGGGTTCCCCAACAGGGTACTTAGCTTTATTGACCGGCACGTGCAAACTGCTTCTGCTTCGGTCACCGCTCGGCAAGAAAGACTGAAGAAAATGGAGTCGGCTGCCTCTTTTATACCCACTGTCGCACTGACGTCAGGGAAAAAGCGACGCAACCAACGCCAGACCAACACTTTGGAACTCAGGCCGACTGCAGGACCGCCTCACGGCAGATAACCCAAGTGTGATGACTGCAGATGAACATCTGTGGTGTTGTCAGTCTTTTATCAGTAGTTGTCCTGGATGAAGTAAGTCCTTGAAGGCTGTCAGAGCATTCTGAACAGCTAGCATTTCTTTCTGGTTGATATGTAGATGCATTTGGTTTAAGCTCCATTTGCCCTGAATGCATCTCCCTGCCAGGTGGGCCCCCCAAGCATAGTCGGATGTGTCTGTAGTTAGGGTTTGGGTGGCAGGGGGTAGAGTGAATGACAGCCCCTTGTTTTTGGTGACATGTCTCTGCCCACCAAAGAAACTCCTGTTGTAGGCAGGGAATGAGAGGAATCATCGTTTCCAGGCTGTGACAATGTTGACCATTGAAGTTTCCTCATATGCAGTCTCGCATATGGAATTAGTAGAATGCAGGATGCCATGAACCCCAAAGCCTGCAGAATTTGTCTTGCAGACAACTAGGTTTTTGTCACCATTTGTTTGAAGTATGTTGTCAATTGCATTTGTTTGTCTGGCGTGAGGTAAGCCATCTGGGCAGTTGTATTCAAGCTTGCACCCAGGAATGTAATTATTTGAGAGGGTACCAGTTGTGTCTTCTTTTCGTTTATAATGTACCCTAGGCATGCTAGAAGCCTTTTTACAAATGACAGATGTTGAAGAAGAGTGTCCTTGTCCTCTGCCTGAATGAGACAATCATCCAGATAAGGATAAATTTGAATGTTTCTTTGTCTGCAAAATGCAATTACTGGTGCCAGGCACTTTGTGAAGACCCTGGGCGGAGTAGATAAGCCAAAGGGCAGTGCAAAGAATTGGTAATGCAAAAAACCTGCTTTGAAGCGGAGGTATCTTCTGCACGATTCCCTTATTGGGATATGCAGGTATGCCTCTTAAGTCTAGAGTTACTAACAAAGCATTCTTGCCTAGCATAGGCAGTAGCTGTTGTAAAGTCAGCATTTTGAATTTTGGAATGTCCAGGAACGTGTTCAGAATCAATAAGTCCAGTATTGGACGCCATAATTTGTCTTTTCTGGGTACCAGGAAAAGTCTTGAATAAAATCCTTGTCCTTTTTCCTTTTCTGGTACGGATTGAATAGCCACCATTTCAATGAGGGACAGGACATGTTTCTGGGCCTCTGCCCACTGGTTCTGTGGCAGATCTGGCCATCTGTTTGGAAATGGCAAAGTATGGAAATGAAATCTGTACCCCCTGGGATACTATGTTTAATACCCACTTGTCCTGGGTAATTAACTGCCAATTTTGAGCATGAAGTGCTAGTTTTCCCCCCAAGGGGGCTGCCAAAACATAAGTGCTCGGAGATGGTAGAGGAAAGTCATTGAGACTGCTTACTGTAGGGTTGTGCTTTGTTACCTCCGGATTTGGAGGTGGAGGCATCTCATTGCTTTGACCTGTAAGAACCCTGTGATTGATATCTGGAGCCTTTTGAGCACCTGTGTTTGCCCTGAGTGGCTCTGTTGGACACAGGAAAGGACCAATTTATAGTAGGCCAGTGCCTACTGAACCTGGGTGGCTGCACTTGCAAGAAATCTTTTACAGTTTGCATAGATTTAGCTTTGTCTTGCATTTTCTTTAAAACCTCTTCTGCCTTATTACCAAACAGACTATCATGCTGCAAAGGGGCATCCAACAATTTAGCTTTAACATGATCAGGTAGATTTAGCTCCTTGAGCCAGGCATGCCTTCTTATCACAGATCCAGTAACGGCGGCCCTACAAGAGACCTGCAAGGAATCAAAACCACACTGTAAAGTATGCTTTCCAACCTGTTCTGCTGAATGGATTAAATCCTGTAACTATTTTCCACACAATCAGAAATCAACATCAATTTCTGTTTCAGTAAGCCCATAAAGTAAAGTTTTGTACCTACCATAAATGTAGATGTCCGAACTGGATAGCATCTGCAGTCATAACAAGTGGGTTGTCCTGTCGTCAGGCAGCCCTGCAGTCGGCCGGATTCCAAAGTCCGGGTCCGTCTTCGGCTGATGTCGCACTCCACCCGACGTCATCTCTGTTGGTCTTCGGGTATAAAAGCATCAGCCGACACCATTTTCCTCAGTGTTTCTTGCCCCAGATGCCAGTAGCCCTCTTGCAGGCTAAAAATTTGGATAGATGCCAATGTTTCCAAATAGATAGAGGTAAACACAGCAATAAGCATATATGCACATATATACAAACAAATACACCATAAAAGACTCCCCCCCCAACAGCTAGCTATTAGGAGGGTAAACACCCTAGGAGTACCACAGAGGGGAAGGAGGGAGGGTAATCCTGACTGCAGATGCTATCCAGTTCGGACATCTACATTTATGGTAGGTACAAAACTGTACTATGTCCTTCATGGATGCATCTGCAGTCATAACAAGTGGGTAGAATACCATAGCCAACTAGGGGAGGAGGATAAAAGTAGATTATGGTGTGTTTAGGATCCCTTGCAGTACAGCAGTGGCAAACCCTGCTCGGGATCTGGAATATAGAGGCAAATTATAATGCTTGGCAAATGTATGCACGGAGGTCCAAGTAGCCGCCTCAATAATGTCTTTGGTTGCCACTCCTCGTAAGAAGGCTGTGGTAGTGGCTGTTGCCCTTGTAGAATGAGGTCTTATGTTCTGTGGAATTGGTTTTCCATGGAAGGAGTAACAGTATCGTATGCAATTTCCTATCCATTTGGAGATTGTCTGTTTGGAAATAGCTTTTCCTTCCCTTCCTGTTGCATAGGCTACAAAAAGTTGGTCAGTCTTTCTGCTATTTTTGTTCTGTCCAAGTAGTAGCGTAGCTGTCTATGTACATCCAAGGTATGCAGTATTCTTTCCCTCTGTTTTGTGGGTTGGGAAAGAAGGTAGGTAGGTGGATTGCCTGGTTTAAAGACACTCTGGATACCACCTTGGGCATAAATGTAGGATTAGTCCTCATGGACACACTATCTTGGTGGAAGATTAGGAAGGGTTGCACTGCCATTAAGGCCTGTAGTTCTGAAACCCTCCTTGCTGAAGTAATTGCCAGTAGGAAAGCAGTTTTCCATGACAGGTGTTGTAGGTCTGCTGTTGCTGCTGGTTCAAAGGGTGATAGTGTCAACTTTTCTAGCACAAAGTTTAAATCCCAAGCTGGTAATGGTGGTTTCCTTGGAGGTTTTACATTCTTGATTCCTCTGAGGAACTGCCTGAGCAAAGGGTGCGAAAAACAGGTGGATCAAAGCTGTATTCTGCTGAAATAGCTGATGCATGTATCTTGATGGAGGAGTAGGACAGGCCTGAATGAAGAAGTTCGCCAGATACTCCAGAATGTTAGGCATATCTATGTTTGACACATCTTTTCCTCTTTCCGTACTCCAAATGACAAACCTTTTCCATTTTCCAGCATAGTTCCTTCTTGTTGAAGGTCTGCGTGCTTCAAGAATAATGTCTTTAACTCTTTGGGAAAGTTCTGGATTAGCTGCTGCTATGTGATGTTCCATGCAGTCAGTTGCAGCGTTTTAGGTTTGGATGTATGATGCTGTAGTTGTTCTGAGTTAACATCAAAGGCATCAGGGGTATTGGCCACATATTGTTCCGAGACATGCTCTTCAGTAGTGGGTACCAGTGTTGTCTTGGCCAGTTTGGAGCTATCAGGATTATCCTTGGACGTTCTTCCTTGATTTTTAGTAGTACCTTGTGTATCAAAGGAAGAGGTGGGAATGCATATGCTGTTAGGCCTTTCCAGTTGAAGGAGAGTGAGTCCACTTTCCATGCTAGTGGGTGGAATGTCCTTGTGCAGAATTTTTTGAGCTGGCGATTGAGAGGTGATGCGAATAGGTCTATCTGTGGCATTCCCCATTTCTTCGAGATGGTCTTGAAGATGTCCGGTGCAGCTTCCATTCGTGGGCATCCAGTGGTTCTGCTTAATATGTCTGCTAGAGTACTGTCTTTCCCGGTACAAATATTGCCTGTAACTGAATGTTGTAGCTGAGTGCCAGGGTCCACAGCTCCAAGGTCATTCTGCATAGGGGTATGAATGAGTGCCTCCCTGTTTGTTGATGTACCACATGACTGTGGTGTTGTCTGTCCTTATCATCAACTGGCCCTCTTTGAGAAATGGTTTGAACTTTTGGATTGCCAGTTTTACTGCCAGCATTTCTTTTAGATTGATGTGCAGGTGAAGTTGATCCTGTGTCCACAATCCTTGCACGCATTTGTCCAGCATGTGGGCCCCCCATCCTAGGTCTGAAGCGTCTGTTGTGATGGTCTGGCTTGGTTGACATCTGCGAAAGGGTAGGCCTGGGTTTGACTGGCATGCCTGAGCCCACCATAGGATCTCCTGTTTTAAGCATGGAATTAGTGGGATTTCTGTTTCTAGACTGTGTCTGTGTTGGGACCATAAATTCTTTAGGTACCACTGTAGTTTCCTCATATGTAGTCTGGCAAATGGGACCAAGATTATGCATGATGCCATGAAGCCCAAGGCCTGCAGAACTTTTCTTGCTGTTAACTTGTTCAGTTTTGTAAGTGCCAAGAAGTAAAGAGGAAGTTCTTTTTGTTTTTCTGTACTTAGGAAGGCCATTTGTTGTACTCTGTCCAATTCCGCCCAAGAATGTCCTTGTTTGGGATGGTATCAGCCTTGACTTTTGTAAATTGACTGTGTATCCCAGTCCTTGTAGCAAGTAAATGACCCTTTGTAAATCTGTTGTCAGCTTGCTTTTGTTGTCCCCTTGTAGCAGGCAGTCGTCCAGGTATGGGTAAATTTGAATTCCCTGTAGTCTGCAATGGGCGATTACTGATGCCAGGCATTTTGTGAATACTCTGGGCGCAGTAGATAAGCCAAAGGGCAATGCTGAGAATTGCTAGTGCTCTGATCCTGCAAGAAATCTGAGGTATCTTCTGCAGATTGGTCGAATGGGGACGTGCAGGTATGCCTCCTTGAGATCTAGAGTTACCAGCCAAGACTCCTTGCCCAGCATGGGAAGAAGTTGCTGTAGGGTCAGCATTTTGAATTTTGGGACAATGATGTATGTATTTAAGGTGGACAGGTCGAGAATTGGTCTCCAACTTTTTCCTTTCTTGGAACTAGGAATAGTCTGGAGTAGAACCCTTTCCTTGTTCTGCTGTTGGCACTCTTTCCACAGCTCTCATGTTTGCTAACTCCATTATCTGGCGAGAGCCTCTGTTTTTGATTTGGAGGTAGATTTGGCATTCCTCTTTTGACTGGTAAAGTGTGGAAGTGAAACCGTAACCTTGATCTATGGTTTGTAAAATCCACTTGTCTTTTGTTATGTAGTGCCAGTTCTTTGAAAATAAGGTTAACTTTCCGCCTAGAGGAGCTGCTATTTGTTCCCTGGTAGGCGGATTTAGGATTAAGTCACTGTGGTTGTGCTGATGTAGTGGCAGTGGCTGTGTCTGTGCCTCTGTTGTTACCTTGCCACTGTCGTCCTCTGTAGGCACCTCCTCTGGATTGGTTTCTGCCTCTGGAACGCCTATTCCTGCCCCTTTGAAATTTTGTGGAGTCAGGAAAGGACCAATTTTGGCAGGCCAGTTCCTGCTAAACCTTGGGGGTTGAACCTGCAAGAAATCTTTAACAGTTTGAACAGATTTTGCCTTTTCTTCCATTTTCTTCATAACCTGCTGGGCAGGTGTACCAAACAAACTTGTCTTGTCCATAGGAGCATCTAGCAACTTAGCTTTAACATGATCCGTAAAGCTTGTTCCTTTAGCCATGCATGCCTTCTTATCACTGTGCCTGTCATGGCTGATCTAAATGAAGCCTCCAGTGCATCATAGCCACATTTTAAGGAATGGTTGCTAACCTGTTGTATGTTATTTACCATCTCTAATACATATTTCTTATCAAGAGATTCATCAGTGGTTAGTTTTTAGTTAACTGATCAAGCATAAACTCTTGGTATTGTATCATGTGAAACTGACAGTTTAAAGCTCTAGCTGAGAGAGTAGCTGAAGTGTAGACCTTTTACCCCATCTGTCTAGTGACCTTGCTTCCCTTTCAGAAGGAATAGGGTTTTTAGCTGTGGTCGCGGCTACTGCCTTGGGACCCTGGGATATAGTTTCTGGGTCTGCAAGTGGGACCTTGTAAAGGTGGTGATGAGTATCTGGCACCCTGTAAAATCTGTCTGGTTTGGCAGGGGCTGGGGGCAAAGAATCTGGGCCGGAGCAAACATCATTGAAAGCATCATCCACCACAGAGAGAACAGGAGGTATAGCTAAGGGCCTGTGCTGTGGGAGGTGCAGAAAGGTCCTAAGTCTTTTCTGGAGTCTGAAAAATCCTGTTGCTGCCATTGGAACTGTTCTCGCATGGCATGCAAGGTTTCCCAAAGGAGAATTCTTCTGGTGGGGAAGCAGCTGGAATGGATTCTTCAGCATCAGAATCTTCAAAATTGGAGAAGGGAGCCTCAGGCTGGTCAGTTATGTCTGATTCATCAGCAGAATCATCAGAAGACACTGGCTGAGGGGCTCTGCCCTAGGTCTCTTCTCTGGGGCTGAGAGGCCCTGTCTGGGTGAGATTGAGATCCTCTAATTAAAGAAATTAAATCTTCTGCCAAAGAAAGCATTTGAGAACTAGAAGAGGGCCTGGATGTGGGGGTTTAACAGGCACTGTTTTAGTAGTCTTGGCTGCTTTAGCCCTGCCGAAGGCCTTAATGGACATGGCAGCTAGAGGCCTAGCAGCACCACGTGCTGGGGTAGAGACATCCAAGGGTGTCTGATAAGTCAACCACCGTAGTGGGTAAAATTTCTGAGGTCGATTCAAGAGTTGTAGCAGGGGTCTCAGTTGTAAGAATAGGTTCAGCTGTACTTTGAGCAGTTTTCGGTTTCGCCGAAACCGAGACACTCGCGTTTGCTTTACCGTGGTTTCGCCGAAACCGCGGACCGCGAGTGTCGGTCTTTATCTTTGCGTTTTTGGGGTAGTCGGAGGATCCGACGGCATAATGTACGCAAAATCAGAACCGAAAAACTGTTCTGCAAACTCCGACTGACGCCTAAGCGCTCGACGGTTGAAAGAGGCACAGGCGAACAGGCTGCTACGTCGTGGGCTGGGCCTAAACAAGGCAGACAGTAAGAGTGGAAATCTTTATGAGGTATTTGTTTCCCACAGGTTAAACAATTGTTAACTTTTCTGACATCGGCTGAGGCAAGAAAGAGTCCCCAACGGGTACTTAGCTTTAGAAGTCTTCGAAGTAGTATTCGGTAGAAGTAATCTCTGGATCCGACCGACCGGCACTTGCGAACAGCTTCTGCTTCGGGCGCCACGCGGCAAGAAAGACTGGGGAAAATGGCGTCGGCTGATGCTTTTATACCCGAAGACCAACAGAGATGACGTCGGGTGGAGTGCGACATCAGCCGAAGCCGGACCCGGACTTTGGAATCCGGCCGACTGCAGGGCTGCCTGACGACAGGACAACCCACTTGTTATGACTGCAGATGCATCCATGAAGGACATCATGCTGTTGATATTTAAGCATATGAAACTGGCAGTTTAAAGCCCTGATTGCCAAGGTTACAGACATATAAACCTTCTTACCCCATCTATCCAGTGCCCTGGAATCTCTATCAGAAAGGGTTGGATTTTTGGCTGTAGAAGCCTTAACACCCTTGGGACCCTGAGAAAGAGTCTCAGGATCCTCAGCAGGATTTTTGAAAAGAAATTTGTGGAAGTCAGGAACCCTGTAATACCTGCCGGAAGCAGGGAATCAGGAGCCATTGCTTGATTCCGAGAACACATCAACAATGTCCAATACAGGAGGTACTGCCAAAGGCCTATGCTGAGGAAAAAGGAAACCCCTAAGCCTCTTACCCTCTTTTTGGATTCAGAGAATTCCTGACTCTCCCAGTGAAAATGTTCCCTTAAAGAATGCAACGTCTCTCCAAAAGAATAATCCTCAGGAGGAGACGCAGACGGGATGGATTCCTCTGCATCAGAATCCTCATAAGGTGGAATAGAAAATTCCTGATCAGAAGAGTTATCAGAAGAAATAGAAACCTGATCTGAAGATTCATAATCAGTGCCTTGCCTAGGCCTCTTAGCAGGGGGGTGGGGGGGGGGGGTTGGGAACCCCTGATCAAGGTAATTAAATCCTCAGCCATTTTGACCATTTGTTTTTTAGGCATAGGGGCCTGAGCACGTGGCTCATGTGTCGTTTTTTTAGACATAGAAGTTGATTTTGACTTTGTTTTTGTTGATATCTGTTTAATATAAAAATGTTGAGGCCTGAAAACACCCTCAGAAGTCAGTGCCTGCTCAGCGGCTCCGGACCCATCCAAGGGAGAGACATCCGCAGGTTCAATACTTTGCGAATTTCGCAGCATACCGGACACCGAATGGGTCTCGGTAGAGGCCTGTGACTCAAAAGTAGCGGGTATCAGGGGCTGCGAAAGCACCCGAGTACCGGCGAACCGGCGACTGGCTTAGGAGACACTTCATCGGTTTTGGACCTCGACGGTCTGTCTCTGTCGTTTTCCTTGCGTTTTTTGTGAACTCCGGTAGTCGGATTGCTAACCAATGACATTTCACGGTAGTTAAATCTTGAACCAAAATATTTAGAAGCAAAAATATAACTATGCTTAATAGTGTGTTGGTTAAATTTAGCACAAAACCAACAGCAAGGCACGTTGTGATCAGGACCTAGGCAAGGAATACAATATAAAGGAAAATCCTTATGAGGTATTTGCTTCCTACAAGTAATGCAATTATTAACTTTTACTGACATCGGTAAGGAGCAAGAAAAGTTTCAACGGGTACTTAGCTTTAGGTTGAAGACTTCGGTTCTGAAACTCGAAACGAAAATTTCAGGAGTTGGTCGACCGCACTTTAACTGCTTCTGCTTTGGGCACCGCGCGGCAAGAAAGACTGATGAAAATGGCGTCGGCTGCATGTTTTATACCCCTGACGACCTGACGTCATGGAAGAAGGGACAGCAACCAACGCAGGACCCAAGACTTCGTTATTCAGGCCGACTGAGGGCAACCTGCCAGCAGATTACCCAAATGTAATGACTGCAACAGTGAAACACGAAGAACATCTTGGGGACAAAGGATGGGTTAAGTATGAACAGATACTCTGTCTTTGTGAAATATCAAATAAGGGGGTTTGACAGACCGTGCTTGCAACTCTGACATTCGTTTAGCAGATGTGATTGCCACCAGAAACAAAGTCTTCCAAGACAGAAATTTCAAAGGAGACAAATGACCTGGCTCAAAGGGTGGAGACGTTAATTTGGATAGAACACAATTTAAGTCCCGTGAAGCAACCGGTTCCTGACGGGGAGGTCTTAAAGTGGCACCTTTAAGGAAGGTCTTTGCACAACCTATGTGACATCAAATTAGAATCTTGACACAGATGAAAATTAGAAATCACTGCCAAATGAACCCTGACTGTGGCAGCCGCAGATCCCTGGTGGAAAATTTCAGAGAAGAATTCCAAAACCACCGGAATAGGAGCAGTATAAGGGTCAACATTCCTTTCCTCAGCCCAGATACAGAAACTCCTCCATTTACTGGTATATAATTTCCTAGTGGAGGGTTTATGAGAAGATGTAAGGATATGAGTCACGGAGGACAAGAAATCATGAAGCCTGACTAGGGATGGAACTGGAGCAGCCAAGCTGTCAAAATGAGGGTGTGTAGGCTCAGGTGAAGAGAACCTGACATGTGCGTCAAGAGATATGGCACTGGGTCCAGAGTCTATGGATCTAATAGGTGAGGCTCGAGAAAGGGGAACCAAACTTCTTGAGGCCAGTAAGGAGTAATGAGGATCAGTTTCCTTCCCAGCAGTTTCGCTTTCTGAATCACCTTGGATAGGAGAGGAAAGTGCAGGAAAGCATAAAGGAGACCCAGAGGCCAATCGTGAATAAGTGCGTCTCTCGGCGACTCCCCCGGTGGGGGGATGAGGGAGAAATAGCTGCTGCATTTGGCACTGATTGGGCTGGCAAAGAGATCGCAGCAAGGCTGTCCCAATCTGCGGAAAATCTGCTCCGCTATTTCCTACTTCAGAGACCACTCGTGAGGCATCAAAACTGCCCGGCTGAGTTTGTCGAATATCACGGTGGTTGTCTCCGGGATGTGCATCTCCATCAGAAAGCGCTGGGAAGATATTGCCCATTCCCAAACACAAATGGCCTCTCGAAAGAGTGGGTATGATCTGGTTCTGCCTTGTTTGTTGAGCTACCATACTACTGACATGTTGTCTGACTGTATTGCAATCGTCCCAAGAGGAAGAATGTCAAAGTGCTTGCAACACCAGGAGCACCGCCCTCATCTCTAGAACACTGATATGCAGGTGAGCCTCGTGATCTTGCCATGTGCCTTGGACAGTCCAGCCTAGATAATGACCCCCACCCTGTGAGGCATCTGTGGTCACAGTAGCAACAGGTTGGCAAGGGAGAAATGGAGTGCCCGTGGTTAACTGATTGGGTTGAATACACCAATTGAGGTTCTTCTTGCAAGAATCTGTTAACAGAATGCGGTGAGTTAAGGGCAGTTGTTGGAAGGACCACTGGGACAACAGAAGCCACTGGAGAATCCGCATGTGTAGTCTGGCTAACGGCAATAGTACTATGGTAGAAGCCATGGTCCTTAGAAGCTTCAGAACAGTCTTGCCCTTGACTTTTCAGAGAGGGAGAAGACAGTGAATTTGTAGTACAAGATTCTGTGTAATTTTCTACTGGTAGGTGAGCCAACATGGCTACTGTGTCTATTTCTGTGCCTATAAAGGTCACAAATTGAGAGGGCAATAAGGCAGATTTTTCCCAATTTATAGTAATATCCAACTGGGCACAGTTTAATAGCGTTGTTCGTGGTCTGAAGAAGTAGATGCCTGGTGGGGGCGGTCAGGAGCCAGTCCAGATATGGAAACACCTGGAACCCTCGACATCTCAGGTGAGCGGTCACTACTGCCATACACTTGAACATCCCCTGGGGGCTGTGGTGAGATCAAAGGGCAGAGCACGAAACTGGTAGTGACTGGCTCCCAGCTGGAAGCGCAGATGACTCTGACACCCTGTCCATTTTTATGTGGTAGTAAGCATCTTGGAGGTCTACTGAGCACATCCAAGTGTCTATTCCTAGTAACGGGAGTACAGACTCCAGTTTCACCATCCGGAACTTGTCCTTCTTTACGGATTCATTTGGATTAATTTAATTTGCTGAGGTCCAAGATGGGCCGCCAGTCCCCTGTACATTTTGGCACTAAAAAGAATCTGGAGTAAATTCCAAATCCTATTTGGTCTGTGGGGACGATTTGGATGACTCTTTTTGCCAGTAACTTGCTGACTTCCACAGTTGCTTGATCCCTGTGATTGGGTGGAACATTCGGCATCCTCTTGGGGACATGAGGTGGCAGAGAAAAGGGTATGATATAACCTCTGGTGATAATTCTTTGTACCCATCTGTCTTGAGCGATATTTAGCCAGGCCTCCAGATGCAAAGAAATGCGACCCCCGACCGGCTCCAGAGAAGCACAGTCTGGACCCACATCAGGAGTGCTGGCAGGGCCAGCCCCGAAACGAATCACAGTCTCCCTGGTTTTGTGGTCCGCCCCTGCCTCTACGGCGACATCTACCATTTCCTCCTCTGCCTCTGAAGGAGTCACCCTGTGCATCATGGAAAAACCTCAGAGACTTCTTGAAACGCACTTTACCACACCTCTGACTCTTGGGAAACGGTCTAGAGGAGACAGTAAAATGTACTCCCACGGCAGAGCGCGTTTTTCCTTCTTGCTCGCACTGGGTGAGTGGTTGTGTCCTTTACCTTAGGTCCAAACAATGAAGAACTGTCAAAGGGGGTGTTGGTACAGGTAGACTTGAACGGCTCCACAAAATTACACAAGTGCATCCAGGACTGCCTCCTTAGGGAAACTCCTGAATCCGCTGCTCTGCTCGCTCCATCAGCTGCATAACAGATCAGCCTCATGGACGAGTTGACAATAGAATTCAAGGTGGACAACTGAGCAAACACCTTCTCAGGGACTCCCCTCAGTGGATGTACCATGTAGAGTCTCTCCTAACTCCTTAAGGAGATCTCTCTGAAGCCTCATAAAGTGAGTTAGGAAGTTCAGTGATGTAAGAGTAAATGCCTCTGATGAAAAGATACGCTCCCCGCATCTGTCCATCATTTGAGATTCTTCATTCGGCGGATGGACAAAAGAAAAAGTCTCCGCTACCTCCTTCTCAGTGGCTGCTGCCACCATGGCATCTACGGGAACACCCTCTGACAAAAATTCCTTCTCCTTGGGAGCTGACAAATTTATTTGGTCTCCTGGGGACTGGCTCCACGGCATCAGGAGTATCCCACACCTTCTGACTAACAAGTTCTAACAGTTCGTCAAAGGGTGGAGACACCCAAGAAGATGAAGGTTGAGACCCGAAGGCCTCCAGGTACACTGACTCCTCATCAGAAGGGGTGACAGTGGGCCAACCGCACCTCTGCTTAAGGATCTCCAAGATGTCTACAAAGGAGACATCAGAGGATGACTTGGGGGACCCTTCAGACTCCTCGAGGTCGGTGTCAGAGATAAGAGACTCATCCTGAGTGTCTAAATGCTTTGTCTTGCATGTCCTCATCCGTGAGGGGTTCCTCGGAAGGATATTCCGGGAAGGTCTCAGAAGAATGCGAGCCACCAGCTGGGGGCTCCTGAGGCTGCGGGTCTCTGCTGTCCAGAGGGAGTAGGAACTGATACATTAGTAGGTGCACGAGGGTGAAGAGTGTCGGTACCCCTGGTAGGAGCTGCTGATCGGGACAGCATACTCATCATCTCGAATACTGACCCCCCTGGCTCAGAGATAGATGTAGGGTCCAAGCTCACCCTAGCCAACGCACCGAGAGGAAGGCTCGGAATCTAAGAGGTTCGGTTCCAGGCATCCCTGTCGGGGCCAACCAGTGAGCTTCGGCTCCTAGACACCACAGATGACACCAAAGGTGACTGAGTGGAACTCTGCTCCAAAACATGCTCCAAAACAACCTCAGAAGGGGTCTGGAACCGAGGGTTCCACCAGTGGTACCGGCTCCGAAAGTCCAGCACGGCTCGGAGGAGGAATCACAGAGGTGTTAACGGACTCGTGGCCCCAGAACTGACTGGGTCAGAGCCAACAACATTTTAGGCAAGGCAGATGACTTACGGAGTCTCAGCACTACTCTCTCCACATCATCTTCCAATAAACTCCTGGAAGATCTGGAAGACCGTGTGGGAGATCAAGATCTCTGTAGTACGGGTGACCTTAATGTAGGAGAGACCGGTAAGGGTAGACCGGCTCCGAAGTCTGCTATCAGTGGTCGGCTACAAAATGCCTGGTGCTGACACTGTAGCCATAGTAGTAGCACCCTCGATCGGATCTGAAGTCAGTGGAGCCGAGGAGGCAGCAGATTTGTCAGTTTTAGAAATTTTGAGAGGCAGCTTCAATGCAACTGCCAGCACCTGGGAATGCCTCTTAGATTTAGATTTTTCCTTTTTTGATCCATGTGACTTAAAAGAGGAGGAAGAGCTAGCCAGATCTTCCTCAAAGAAGGGCTTAAGGTGACCTTTTAATATAAGTTTAGTTTATTCTTTCTCTCCTGCAGCAATACCCTGGCGCTAAATGAGTGACAAAAATAGACATGTTTCTTGTAAATGGATGGCCCCAAGACAGTATACACAGTTACTGTGGCCATCCATTACAGACATCTTCTGTGAACATTTTACACGCTTTTTGAAGTCAGAGGGCTTATGATCCTTGACCTCCTTAGACATCTCATAGAAGATTAAGTCAATCAGACACACAGAGAGAAGAAAAGGAGAGTGGGAGGACTAGGTCCTCTAACTTAAATGAGCCTAGCCCTGGTTAGGAAAAGAAGGGAGAAAACCTAGGTCCTCTAAGTAAAACAGCCCTAGAAGAGGAAAAGGTTTAGAAAAGACAATTAACACACTCACACACACAATGGAAAAAAAAAATCTCTAACAAGTCAGAGAAATAGAACACAGGTCAAAAACCCTGTTCTAACTGCAAATACAACTATGCGGAGAGCTCCAGAAGCAAAAGCAATTTATTTTAAGCTAAGAACACAGGGAAAGCTTATCTAAATTATACAAAAAACTGTACACACAGTCTAAATTACGCGCAAAGCGCCTACAACCTCTAATATCAACAATATCTAAACTACTAATATATATATATATATATATATGGCAAAGCTCAAGGATAAACTGGCACACAGGATACCAATGAGAACGATAAGGCCAATTGCCAACTGATCTCAAAAAATTGAACACACACGGAACTACCCAGTAAATGCTAAAACTATCTAACTATGACGACGACACTAGCAACAGCTATATAAAGCTACCTAAATATGAAAAACAGTACAAATTAGCCAAAAAAAAAATCAGCAAAATGTGTTAGACTTGGCTACGGCCAAGAAGCACATCCGAACTCATCGACGTGGCAAACGAGATCTGTGGGTTGTACTGGTGCACCACGGGATACCTACCTAGCCACGAGCCAACTAGTAGGCTTTGAGCTTGTAAAAAGGCAGAGTCGGAGCGGAGGATCAGCTCCAAACCCATGTGTAAAAATGAAGGCAAGATAGGACTACAGAACATCAGTGCTCTTCATCCAAAGTGCTTTCTGCAAGAATTTGGGAATAACAGGTATCGGGGGGTTAAACATAAAGGAGACTGGAGGGCCAAAAGTACAGTTTTGTACCTACCATAAATGTAGATGTCCGATGGGTATGCATCTGCAGTCCTTACATATGGGTTGTCCTGCCTCAGGCAGCCCTTCGGTCGGCCGGATTCCAAAGTCTGGGTCCGGCGTCGGCTGATGTCGCCCTCACCCCAACGTCAGAGCGCCTGGGGTATAAAAGCGTCAGCAGACGCCATCTTCCTCAGTTTTTCTTGCCCCAGATGCCAGGTGCCCTCTAAGGAAGGCTAAATTTGGAGAGATGCAAAAAATTCCAAACATGCACAGTAATATAAAACAAACCATAATAGATAACCCCAGCTAGCTATAAGAGGGATAAGTACCCAGGAAATACCACAGAGGGGAAGGAGGGAGGGTAAACCTGACTGCAGATGCATACCTATCGGACATCTACATTTATGGTAGGTACAAAACTGTACTATGTCCTTCAAGGATGCATCTGCAGTCCTTACATATGGGTAGAATACCATAGCCAAGCTGGGGGTGGTAGGATCTAAGAAAGGGATGGTGTAGCTAAAATGCCCTGCAGGACTGCCATAGCAAAGCCTGCTCTGGATCTGGAATATAAGGGTAAGTTGTAATGCTTGGAAAATGTATGCACGGAGCTCCATGTAGCAGCTTCTAAAATGTCCTTGGTAGCCACCCCTCTTAAGAAGGCTGTGGAGGTGGCTGTGGCTCTGGTGGAATGAGGTCTAATGTTACCTGGCACAGTTTTGCCATGAAAAGAGTAACAGAATCAAATGCAATTCCCTATCCATTTTGAAATTGTCGGTTTGGAAATTGCTTTGCCTTGTACACCAGCAGCATATGCTACAAATAGCTGGTCAGTTTTTCTGCAAGTCTTAGTTCTGTCCAAGTAGTAGCGCAACTGTCTGTGAATGCCCAGGGTATGCAGAAGTTTCTCCCCTTTGTTTTGTGGATTTGGAAAGAAGGTAGGCAGGTGAATAGCTTGGTTCAGTGAGACCCTGGATACCACCTTTGGCATGAATGAAGGATTGGTTCTCAGTGAGACTCTGTCCTGATGAAAAATAAGAAATGGTTGTACTGCCATGAGGGCCTGCAACTCAGATACTCTTCTTGCTGAGGTTATGGCCAGAAGGAAGGCAGTCTTCCAAGACAGGAACTGTAGTTCTGAAGATGCTGCTGGTTCAAAGGGAGGTAGAGTTAATTTTTCCAACATGAAGTTAAGGTCCCATGTAGGCACTGATGGTTTTCTTGGGAGGATTGATGTTTTTAATTCCTCTTAGAAACTGCCTTAGGAGAGGATGAGAGAAGACAGGTGGATCAGTATTGTATTCTGCTGAAATTGCTGAAGCATGAATTTTTATGGAAGAGTAAGAAAGGCCATTGTGCAGCATTTCTGCCAAGTATTCCAGGATATGTAAAAAGTTCATCACTGTCGCATCTAGGCCCTTTGAGGTGCACCAAGTGCGAAATCTTTTCCATTTTGCTGAATATGCCTTTCTTGTGGAAGGCCGGCGAGCTTCCATGATGATGTCCTTCACTGTCTTGGATAGCTTATCCTGATGAGGAGTCAAGGTATTCTCCAGGCTGTCAGCTGCAAGGTTTTCAGGCTGGAGTGCAGAGTTTAGTAATTGTGTTGTGTCAGAAGAAGTGGCCATAGTGGTAGAGACCAAGGTTTAGTGCGTGACATGCTCCTTAACAGTGGGTACCAGTGCTGTCTGGGCCAGTCCGGAGCTATCAGAATCACTTTGGGCTGCTCCGTCCTGATCTTCAGTAAGACCTTGGTCATTAATGGAAGAGGGGATGGAATGTATACACTGTTAGAGTATTCCAGCTGAAAGAGAGGGCGTCCACTTTCCATGCTTGTGGGTGGTATGTCCTTGAACAGAATTTCTTCAGCTGATGGTTGTGGTTGGAGGCAAAAAGATCTATGTCCGGCCTCCCCCATGATTGTGTTATCTGAAGGAAAATGTCTGGGTGCAGCATCCATTCGTGTGGATCCATGATATTCCTGCTCAGGCTGTCCGCCAGTATATTGTCTTTTCCTGGCACAAACTGGGATTGCAGCTCTATATTGATTTTTAGGGAAAGTTCCCAAAGATTCATTGCCAGCCTGCAAAGAGGGTAGGAATGGGTACCTCCTTGCTTGTTTATGTACCACATAACTGTGGTATTGTCTGTCCTTATTAGCAGGTGTCCTTAATGCAGAAAATGTTTGAAGGCCTCTATTGCATGTATCGCCGCCAGCATTTCCTTGTGGTTTATGTGCATGCGCAATTTTTTCTGTGACCATAGTCCTTGAATGCATCTGCCCTCCATGTGTGCTCCCCAACCATGGTCTGAAGCGTCCGTTGTAATGGTTTGGCTGATTATTGGTTTGCTGAAGGGCAGACCCCTGTTTGACTGGCTTGCTTGAGCCCACCACAGAAATTCCTTTTGAAAGCATGGACTGAGAGGTATCAAAGCATCTAGGCTGTGACTGTGCTGACACCATAAACTCCTTAGGTACCATTGTAGTTTCCTCATGTGTAGCCTTGCTTGTGGAATCAGAAGAATGCAAGATGCCATGTAACCCAGGGCCTGCAGGATTTTCCTTGCAGTCAACTGAGTTTGTCAGATTTTTGAAATAATCCGGTAGTTCTCTGTTTTACTTCCGTGAGAAAAGCCATTTGGGTGGTTGTATCTAGTTTCGCACCCAGAAAAATTATCCTTTGGGATGGAACTAGTCTTGATTTGTGAATGTTGACTGTATATCCCAAAGCCCGAAGTAGGCGGATGGCATAATTCAAGTGTTTTACCAAAGTTTGTTGGCTGTCCGCTTGTATAAGGCAGTCGTCCAGGTATGGGTATATTTGAATCCCCTGAAGTCTGCAGTGTGCAATTACTGATGCCAGGCATTTCGTGAATACTCTGGGCGCAGTAGATAAGCCAAAGGGCAATGCTGAGAATTGATAATGCTCTGAACCTGCAAGAAATCTGAGGTGTCTTATGCAACTGTCTGATAGGGACATGCAGGTATGCCTCCTTGAGGTCTACAGTTACCAGCCAAGACCACTTGCCCAGCATGGGAAGGCATTTTGTATTTTGGCACAATGAGATAAGTATTCAGTGCGGACAAGTCGAGAATAGGCCTCCATTGTTTTTCTTTTCTTGGGACAAGGAATAGTCTGGAATAAAATCCTTGGCCTTGTTCGGTGAGAGGAACCTTTTCTATAGCTTTCATTTGCAATAGGTTGGAAATTTGTTTTAAAGACTCTGCCCTTTGATTCGGTGGCAGGTTTGGCATGCCTTTTCTTTTTGGTAATGTATGAAAATGGAACCTGTATCCTTTGTCTATTATTTGCAGTGTCCATTTGTCCCTTGTAATACTGTGCCAATTTTTTGAGAATAAAGATAGCTTTCTTCCCAAAGGTGCTTCCAATTGAGCCCTGGTTGGCGGGGTCAAGGTAAAGTCATTGAGTCTGTCCTTGTGCAGCAGTTGTAGGTCCTGCACTACCTCTCTGGTTAGGAGGCTGCCATTGACGTCCTCTGTAGGAGCCTCTAGCTTGCCCTCTACCTCTGGCACACCTGTTCTTGCCTCTTTGAAATCTCTCTGTGTCCGGAAAGGACCAATTCTTAGAGGGCCAATTTCTGCTGAATCTTGGTGGTTGGACCTGAAGAAAATCTTTGACTGTTTGTACAGATTTAGCCTTTTCCTCAAATTTCTTTAAGACCTCCTGAGCAGTGGAGCCAAATAACTTTTGCTTTTCCAGTGGCGCATCCAGTAGCTTTGCTTTAACATGATCTGGTAGAGTTTGTTCCTTCAGCCAAGCATGCCTACGTATGACTGCACCTGTCATTGCTGACCTACATGAAGCTTCCAATGCATCATAACCACACTGCAAGAAATGGTTGCTAACCTGTTGGGAGTTATGTACCAGATCCTGAAGTGACTTGCGATCTAGGGGTTCAGGTGAAGACAGTTTTTTATGCAATTCATCTAGCAAATACTCTTGGTACTGTATCATATGGAATTGACAATTAATGCCCTCATAGAAAGAGTGGAAGAAGTATATACTTTTTTACCCCATCTCTCTAAAGCCCTGGACTCCCTTTCAGAGGGAAGAGGATGTTTAGTAGTGGCAGATGCAACTCCTTTAGGGCCCTGGGAAATAGTTTCAGGGTCAGCAGAGTGGGCCTTGTAAAGGAAATGATGCGAGTCCGGGACCCTGTAGTACCTATCGGGTTTGACAGGAGCCGGAGGAAGGGAGTCAGGGGTAGTGCTAGACTCAGAGTACACATCATCAATGACATTCAAAACAGGAGGATAGCCAAAGGTCTATGCTGAGGTAAATTTAAAAAAGTCCTTAATCTCTTCCTGGAATCAGAGAATTCCTGGCCCTGCCATTTGAAATGCTCTCTCATGGAGTGAAGGGTCTCCCCAAAGGACAGTTCTTCAGGAGGGGAGGCAGAGGGAATAGATTCCTCTGCATCAGAATCCTCGTAGGCCGTAAAGGCCTCCTCCTGGTAGTCTGAAAGAGCAGAGCCATCTGAGGCCTCATCAGAGGACTGGGGATCAGTGGGCTGAACCCTGGGCCTTTTGTCTAGAGGAGGTTGAGAGCCCCTTTCCGGATGTGGCTGAGAGTCCCTAATTAAGGAAATAAGGTCCTCAGCTAAACTTAAAATCTGTGAACCTGTAGTGGATCCCAGAGGAATAGCCTTGGGAGGCAGAGATTTTGGCTGTTTAGCAGCTTTAGCCCTTGTGAATGCCTTTATGGAGATGGATGCAGGAGGCCTGGCTGCTCCACGTGCTGGCATAGTTTTGTCTAGGGAAATGGTGTTGGATATTTCCGGAACACCGGTTTCTGAGGGAAATTCTATAACCGACTCAGAAGAGGCCTCCGGGGCCGAGGTTGTCAGTTGTGCAGTTTCAACGGTCGGAAGTACCAAGGACTCAGCCGAGACCGAGACACTTGCGGTAGGCCTAGGCGTGGTTTCAGCCGAAACCACGGTCCGCGTGTGTCGGTCCTTGTCCTTCCGTTTTTTGGTTAAATGAGAAGTCGGAGTCTCAGACAGCATATTGTAACCGTAACTAGCCCCAAAAAATTCCTCTGCAAACTCCACCCGACGCCTAAGAGTGCGTCAGTTGAAGGAGGCACAGGCTGTACAGGCCGAGACGTTGTGGTCTGGGCCTAGGCAGGGGAGGCAGTAAGAATGGAAACCCTTATGAGGTATTTGTTTCCCACAAGTTAAGCAATTATTAACTTTAAGCGTTTGATCTGACATTGGCTGAGGCAAGAAAGAGTCCCCAACGGGATACTTAGCTTTTGAAGTCTTCGGTAGCTGAAGTTGCAGGAGCTGGCTGACCGGCACATGCGAACTGCTTCGGGCACCACGCGGCAAGAAAGACTGGGGAAGATGGCGTCGGCTGACACTTTTATACCCCAGGCGATCTGACGTCGGGGAGAGGGCGACATCAGCCGACGCCAGACCCAGACTTTGGAATCCGGCCGACCGAAGGGCTGCCTGAGGCAGGACAACCCATATGTAAGGACTGCAGATGCATCCTTGAAGGACATCATGGACTACAGCATCTCTTGGTGACTCCCCCAGAGGGTGCATTAGGACAAAGAACCTACTGCATTTGTTGTGAGAAGATGCAAAGAGGTCACAGGAAAGTTGACTCCACTGACAAAAATCTTCTCTGCCACTGACTGATTGAGACACCACTTGTGAGGCATCAGAATTGGTCTGCTGAATTTGTCTGCTAGCATGTCAGATTTCCCCAGTATGTGCGGTGCCATGAGAAAGTTTGGAGAACGCCCACTGCTACGCACTCGCCTCTTGACAAAGGGGATAAGATAGTATCGCCCCATATGCTAATATACCAAGCCACAGACATGTTACTTTGTATTGCAACAGTCCCAAGAGGAAAGGTGTTCTAGCAGGCCTGCAACACTTGGGAGGACCATGTTCATCTCTAGAACATCGATGTGCGACTTGGTCTCTTCTGAGGACCACCTGCCTTGGGCTATCCTCCCAAGAATTGCCCCCCACCCAGTTGGGAGGCTTCTGTGGTTATCGTGGCTACTGGGGGCAGAGGTACAACAGGGTGACCTTAGGAAACTTCGGCCAATTGAATCCACCAACGTAGATATTTGTATACTCAAGTGGGTCTGATTAGAAAGGACAAAGAATGGCAAGGAAGTGACCACTGAACAGCTACAGTCCACTGAAGAATGTGCACATAAAAATGGGCCATAGCAACTAAGGCTATGGCAGCTGCCACTGACCCTAGGGGCTAAAGAACAAGTCTAGCTGGGGGAGAAGGGTGTGTGATAATTTGCTCTACTTGACACCTGATGGCCCTTACTTGACATGGTAGAAGATAGGCAGACTGTGTTCAAATGAGCACCTATGAACTCCAAGCTTTGAACAGGTGGGAGATGAGACTTGCAGATGTTGACAGAGATGCCTAGAGACTGACAACTGAGCAAGTAGTCACCAGATTTCTCTATTAGATGCTTGGTTTGGGTAGTGAGCAGCCAGTCGTCTAAGTATGGAAACACTCTGAATCCTAGCAGTCTCAAGTGAGCTACTATCACTGCCATACATTTGGGAACACCCTAGTGGTTGTGGTGAGACCAAAGGGCAGGGCTCTGAACAGACACTGACTGTCCCCCAGCCTAAAGCCCAGAAATCTTGGGATAATCTATTCATCTTGATGTGATAGTGTACATCCTGCAGATCACATCCAATAGTCCTTGCATAAAAATGGCAGAATGTAATGAACCATGACCATTTGGAACTTTGACTTCTTCACAAATAGAGTGTTTACTTAGATCCAGAATTGGTTTCCGGTACCTCCTGGTTTACCTATGGCACTAAAAGGAATCCAGAGTAACTTCTGAATCCTTTCTGGTCTGGTGGGAACTCCTGGATGACTCTTATCTAGAAGTTTTAGTATTTCTTGAGCTGCTGCTTCCCTCTAACTGGGTGGGACATCAGGAAGCCTTTTTCTTTTGGATGGGGGAATCTGGAAAAATAGTGTGAAATAATCTCTGGATATGATTTTTTAAAACCCAAGAATCCTTTTTTATTGATGCCCAGGTGTCTGGGTGTGAAGACAAGAGCTCCTAGACTGCCTCCAGAGGTTGGCAAGTCAGGCAACCTTTCAGGAATGCTGAAAACAGTTTATCCAAATAAGATTATCAATTTCAACAATTGGCTTAAGTATTGGTGTCATTCAAAGGGGATCCAATGCCTGTCAGCCTGGGATGACATGCTCAACAAGCCACGATGCTTCGCTAGGGACGGCTTGCACCTGTCACCCCTCGGCTTTCGGATATTGGCAAAGGCTCTTGCTACCCCCATAGTGCCTTTTTTAGGCAAGGCTTAAAAGACAAACTCACCTCCATAGGTATCACAAGGGATAAGAAACTAAGAGTAATGCTACTCAACGCCAGAAGTCTAAACCTCAAGATGCACACACTCGAAACTCTCCTTAGTATGGAGTACATCGATATCTGTGCAGTAACAGAAAAGTACAGTTTTGTACCTACCATAAATGTAGATGTCAGAGAGGTATGCATCTGCAGTCCTAACAAATGGGTTGTCCTGGCCTCAGGCAGCCCTTCGGTCGGCCGGATTCCAAAGTCTGGGTCTGGCCTCGGCTGGTGTCGCACTTCACCCGACGTCATAGCTGCAGTTCTTCGGGTATAAAGGCATCAGCCAACGCCATTTTCCTCAGTGTTTCTTGCCCCAGATGCCAGATGCCCTCTAGGAAGGCTAAATTTGGATAAATGCAAATGTTTCCAAACAACAGAGAGCAAATAGAAATAAACATGTATATACATATATACAAACAAATACACCATAATAGATTCCCCCAGCTAGCTACAAGATGGGCAAATACCCTAGGAGTACCACAGTGGGGAAGGAGGGTGGGTAATCCTGACTGCAGATGCATACCTCTCGGACATCTACATTTATGGTAGGTACAAAACTGTACTATGTCCTTCAAGGATGCATCTGCAGTCCTAACAAATGGGTAGAATACCATAGCCAAACTGGGGAGGAGGCCCTAACAAGATTATGGTAGTTAAGATCCCTTGCAAAACAGCAGTGGCAAAACCTGCTCGGGATCTGGAGTATAAGGGTAGATTATAATGCTTGGCAAATGTATGCACGGAGCTCCAAGTAGCAGCCTCTAAAATGTCTTTTGTAGCCACTCCTCGTAAAAAAGCTGTAGTAGTGGCTGTAGCCCTTGTGGAGTGAGGTCTGATATTCTCTGGAGTTGCCTTTCCATGATAAGAATAACAAAATCTAATGCAATTTCCTATCCATTTTGAGATTGTCTGTTTTGAAATTGCTTTTCCTTCCATGCCTGTGGCATATGCTACCAGAAGCTGGTCAGTTTTTCTATTGTTCTTGGTTCTGTCCAGGTAGTAGCGCAATTGCCTATGCACATCAGTCTTTCTCCCCTGTTCTGTGGGTTGGGGAAGAATGTAGGTAGGTGGATTGCTTGGTTTAAAGATACCCTGGAGACCACCTTTGGCATAAAGGTAGGATTAGTTCTCATGGACACTCTATCCTGATGGAAGATAAGGAAGGGTTGCACTGCCATTAATGCCTGTAATTCAGAAACCCTTCTTGCTGAAGTGATTGCAAGCAGGAAAGCAGTTTTCCATGATAAGTACTGTAATTCTGCTGTTGCTGCTGGTTCAAAAGGGGGAAGTGTCAACTTTTCTAGCACAAAGTTCAAGTCCCATGTAGGCAATGGGGGCTTCCTTGGTGGCTTTACATTTTTGATTCCTCTCAGAAACTGCCTGAGTAGAGGATGAGAGAAGACTGGAGGATCCATGTTGTATTCTGCTGAAATAGCTGACGATGAATCTTAATGGAAGAGTAAGACAGGCCATTGTGGAAAAGCTCTGCTAAGTATTCCAGGATGTTAGCTATGTTTACCAGTGCTACATTTTGCCCTTTTGCTGCACTCCAAAAGATATCTTTTCCATTTCGCTGAGTAAGTTTTTCTTGTTGAGGGTCTGCGAGCTTCCAAGATAATGTCTTTAACCCTTTGAGATAAATCTGGGTTATTTTGTCTTATGCAATGCTCCAAGCAGCTAGCTGCACTGTTTTCAGGTTCGGATGCAGGGTTTTGAAGTTGTTCTGTGTTAGCAGTAAAGGAACCTGGGGTAGAGGCCATGCGAGTTCCCGAGACATACTCCTCAGTAGTGGGTACCAGTGCTGCCTCGGCCAGTCTGGAGCTATCAGGATGATCCTTGGGTGGTCTTCTTTGATCTTCAATAGCACCTTGTGCATCAAAGGAAGAGGTGGGAATGCATATGCTGTCAGGTTTTCCCAACTGAAAGATAGGAGTCCACCTTCCAAGCAAGTGGGTGGTATGTCCTTGTGCAGAATTTTTTCAATTGGTGATTGTGTGGGGATGCGAATAGGTCTATTTCTGGTAGTCTCCATTTCCTTGTGATGGATTTGAAGATGTCTGGATGCAGCATCCATTCGTGGGCATCCGTGGTAGTCCTGCTTAAGATGTCTGCTAGTATGTTCTCTTTCCCTTGCACAAATATTGCCTTGAGCTGTATGTTGAGGCTTAGGGCCACATTCCAGAGATCCATTGCCATCCGGCATAGAGGATATGAATGTGTGCCTCCCTGTTTGTTGATATACCACATAACTGTGGTGTTGTCCGTCCTTATCAGCAATTGTCCCTGTTGGAGAAACAGTCTGAATGCCTGAATTGCCAGTTTTACTGCCAGCATCTCTTTTTGGTTTATGTGTAGGTTTAGCTGGTCTTGAGTCCATAAGCCTTGTATGCACTTGTCCAGCATGTGTGCCCCCAACCAAGGTCTGAGGCACCTGTGGTGATAGTCTGGCTTGGTTGAGGGCTGTGGAAGGGCAGTCCTTTGTTCAATTGACAGGCCTGAGCCCACCATCGGAATTCTTGCTTCAGGCATGGAATTATTGGAATTTGGGTTTCTAGGCTGTGCTTGTGCTGAGACCATAAATTCCTGAGGTACCATTGCAACTTCCTCATATGCAGTCTGGCATGTGGAATCAAAATTATGCAAGATGCCATGTAACCCAGGGCTTGCAGGACTTTCCTTGCTGTAAGCTGGTTCTGCGTTGTTAATGCCATGAAGTAGAGTGGAAGGTGCTTTTGTTTTTCTGCTGTGAGGGATGCCATTTGATTTGATGTGTCCAGTTCTGCACCCAAGAAAGTTATCCTTTGGGATGGCAACAGCCTTGACTTTTTTATACTGACTGTGTATCCCAAGGCTTGCAGTAGATGAATGACCCTTTTCAAGTCTTTTGTTAATTTGTTTTTGTTGTCCGCTTGTAGCAGGCAGTCGTCCAGGTAAGGGTAAATTTGAATTCCCTGAAGCCTGCAATGAGCAATTACTGATGCCAGGCATTTCGTGAATACTCTAGGCGCAGTAGATAAGCCAAAAGGCAATGCTGAGAATTGATAATGCTCTGATCCTGCAAGAAATCTGAGGTATCTTCTGCAATTTGGTCGTATGGGGACGTGCAGGTATGCCTCCTTGAGATCTAGAGTTACTAGCCAAGACTCCTTGCCCAGCATGGGAAGAAGCTGCTGTAGAGTCAGCATTTTGAATTTTGGGACAATGAGGTATGTGTTCAGTGCGGACAGGTCTAGAATAGGTCTCCATTGATTTTCCTTCCTTGGCACCAGGAAAAGTCTGGAGTAAAATCCTTGCCCTTGTTCCATAGATGGTACCTTTCTATAGCTCTCATCCTTTTTAAGTTGTCTATTTGTTCTAGAGCATTTGCCATTTGATTTGGAGGTAGGTTTGGCATTCCTCTCTTCCTTGGTAGAGTATGGAAGTGAAACCTGTAACCTTTGTCTATTGTCTGTAAAATCCATTTGTCTCCTGTAATGCAATGCCAGTTTACTGAAAATAAGGCTAGCTTTCCGCCTAAGGGTGCTTCTAGTTGTTCCCTGGTAGGCGGCTTCAGAGTCAAGTGACTGTGATTGTCCTGTGGAAGTGGTAGTGGCTGGGTCTGCAGCAGTACTGGCTGGTTGTTAGGCTGCCACTGACTTCCTCTCTGTAGGCACCTCTGGATTGACCTCTGCCTCTTGTGCCTATTCCTGCCTCTCTGTGCTCTGTTGGAGTCTGGAAAGGACCAATTCTTGGAAGGCCAGTTCCTACTAAACCTTGGAGGCTGGACCTGTAAGAAATCCTTGACTGTCTGGACAGATTTTGCTTTCTTCCACCTTCTTAAGCACTTGCTGTGCAGGAGAGCCAAACAAATTGTGTTTATCCATGGGAGCATCTAGGAGCTTTGATTTTACATGGTCTGGTAAGGACTGCTCTTTGAACCATGCATGCCTTCTGATCACTGTACCGGTCATAGCTGATCTAAAGGAGGCCTCCAGTGCATCATAGCCGCATTTTAAGGAATGATTACTGACCTGCTGTATGTTATGTACCATTTCCTGAAGAGAATTTCGTCTAAAGGTTCAGGTGAGGACAGCTTTTAGATAACTGATCTAACATAAATTCCTGATACTGAATCATGTGGAATTGACAGTTTAAGGCCCTAGCCGAAAGAGTTGCAGAAGTATAAACTTTTTTACTCCATCTCTCCAAGGCCCTAGATTCCCTTTCAGAGGGGGGTTTTGGCAGAGGTAGCTGCTACCGCTTTGGGGCCCTGTGAAACAGTTTCAGGATCTGCAAAAAGAACCTTATACAAGTGATTGTGTGTGTCCGGAACCCTGTAGTATCTGTCGGGCTTAGCAGGGGCCGGAGGGAGTGAATCAGGAGCAGTACAAGCATCATTAAATGCATCATCCACAACTGTAAGTACTGGAGGAATGGCTAAAGGCCTATGCTGTGGCAAATGCAAAAAAGTTCTAAGCCTTTTCCTAGAGTCTGAGAAATCCTGACCCTGCCATTGAAATTGTTCCCTCATAGCATGCAGGGTTTCCCCAAAGGAAAATTCCTCAGGAGGAGAGGCAGAAGGAATGGAGTATTCTGCATCAGAGTCCTCATATGGAGAATAAGAGCCCTCAGGAGGGTTTGTATTTTCTGATTCGTCTGAGGAGTAATCAGTGGAAACTGGCTCAGGGGGTTCTGCTCTAGGCCTCTTCTCTGGAGGGGGTTGAGAGGCCCTATCAGGGTGAGACTGGGATCCCCTGATAAAAGAAATGAGATCCTCTGCTAGACTAAGCATTTGAGTACTAGAGCTAGGCCTGTGAGAGGGGGCTTTAGTAGGCACAGCCTTGGAAGATTTAGCTGCTTTAGCCCTGGCAAAGACCTTAATTGACATGGATGCAGGAGGCCTAGCAGCTCCACGTGCAGGAGTAGATACATCTAGGGGAATAGTATCTGATAAATCCTGAGAAACTGTAAGAGCAGGAGGAATTTCAGTAGCAGATTCAGCCATGCTGGAAGAGGCCTCGGTAGTAGGAGGCATGCTTTCGGCCGAAGGAAGAATCGCAGACTCGGTTTCAGCCGAAACCGAGACACTCGCGGTTTAACCGAAACCGCTGGACCGCGAAAGTGTCGGTCCTTTTCCTTACGCTTTTTAGCTAAATGCGAAGTCGGAGTCTCCGACGGCATGATATAAGCAAAAGCGGAGCCGAAAAACTCCTCGGCAAACTCCGACCGACGTCTAAGCGTCCGTCGGTTGAAAGAAGCACAGGCTAAATAAGCTGCTACGTCGTGGTCTGGGCCTAAACAAGGTAGGCAGTAAGAGTGGAAGTCTTTATGAGGTATTGGTTTCCCACAAGTTAAACAGTTATTCACTTTTTCTGACATCGGCTGAGGCAAGAAAGAGTCCCCAACGGGGTACTTAGCTTTTTAGAAGTCTTCGGTTGTAGTAATCTCTGGATCTGACCGACCGGCACTTGTGAACAGCTTCTGCTTCGGGCGCCACGCGGCAAGAAAGACTGAGGAAAATGGCGTCGGCTGATGCTTTTATACCCGAAGAACTGCAGCTATGACGTCGGGTGAAGTGCGACACCAGCCGAGGCCAGACCCAGACTTTGTAATCCGGCCGACCGAAGGGCTGCCTGAGGCCAGGACAGCCCATTTGTTAGGACTGCAGATGCATCCTTGAAGGACATCCTGGTTCAAGACTCCCGAGAGCACCCCAGCACTACCAGGTTATACCTCATACCATGCTTTTCGGCCCCAAAACTTGGACTGAACCACAAAAGGAGGGGGAGTATCAATATTCGTCAAAGATACCCACACCTCCAGGTTGGTGGCACAGCACGAAGCATCAGAGACTATCCATGTGCAACTAACAGTGGGTAAAACTGCCTTCCAGTTTATAGCCTGCTACAGACCACCCTCCCAAACCCAGGAACCCCACTCGGCCTTCCTGAGAACACTGGAAAATATGAAGGTCTCTCCAAACACCATTATATTGGGCGACTTCAACTACCCAAACATAGACTGGGAGCATTACTCTAGCTCCAACACCCTAGCTCAAAGGTTCCTAGAATTTATAAACTCAAATGCTATGGAACAACTTGTTACCACTCCCACAAGAGGGGGAAAACATACTGGACCTGATCATCACCAACATGGGGACTCTATGCTCCAGACCAGAAGTGTATCCCTCAATGGTAAGATCAGACCATAAACTAATCTCACTGGATATTCACATCACGACCTCAGCCCCTGCCCAGAAAACCACAGTGAAAAACTTCTCTAAAGCAAATTTCACACTCCTCAAAACCGAGGTGGAATCCTTCAAAGCCCCCGGCCTGTGGAAAATACGGCCCAGACAGCAGAATCCTTTATAAACGCATTCTATGAACACCTTCAGGAATGCATGGATCATGCAATCCCAAATAAAACCAAGACCCAATCCTCCAAAGGCAGATGTCCTGTCTGGTGGACCCCAGCCATAAACAAACTATACAATAGAAGGAGGAAGCTACTACATGATAGAGCAAAATCCCAAAAAGGGAAGGCATCTCTGATCAGTATTAGCAAAAAACTACGGGCACTCATAAAATCATCTAAGGCCAGCTTCAAGAGAAAAATTGCACAGGACACTAAGGATAATCAACAAGGCTTTCTTTAGTTATGTTAGGAACCTGGGTAGGAATTCCCAGATATGCTCAGAATTAGTCCAAAATGACAAAAAATACACCGAACCCACAGACATTGCCAACATCCTAGCTGACAGGTTCAGCGCAACCCCCCCCCCACCAAAAGGGCAAATATCTATCCCAGCAGTGTGTGCCCCCGTGACATCTCAGATGCTCAGATAACAGCCGCCCTCTCCAAAGCAAAAAACACAGCATCAATGGGACCAGACTGTGTCGGCTGCGCCCTACATGAACTCCAAGAAGAGCTAAACCCAAACATAAAACTACTGTTCAATCTCAGCCTTACTACAAGATATGTACCCAAAGAGTGGCGTACAGCAACACTGGTCCCTCTCCACAAAGGTGGTGCCTCAACGGATCCTGGAAACTATTGCCCCATAAGCCTGACTAGCTTGGTCTGCAAAGCTATGGAAAGGATCATCATGGACCTCATAAATAAAGATACTGGGGACCTACAGACACTGGATCCTACCCAGTTCGGCTTTGTTAAGGGCAG
>NC_056736.1:262249783-262285760 GCF_019279795.1 Protopterus annectens | reverse complement strand
TTGAATAAATTTTTTTTCTTTGCCTGCAAAATGCAATTACTTGAGCCAGGCACTTTGTGAATACCCTGGGCGCAGTAGACAAGCCAAAGGGCAATGCAGAGAACTGATAATGCATGCAGCCTGCCTTGAAGTGTAGGAATCTTCTGGAAGATTCCCAGATTGGGACATGCAGGTAAGCCTCTTTTAGGTCGAGAGTTGCCAAACAGGCATCCTTGACTAGCATAGGTAGTAACTGGTGAAGAATCAGCATCTTGAATTTTGGAATGTCCAGAAAGGTGTTCAGAGTAGGCAGGTCTAGAACTGGACGCCATGATTTGTCTTTCCTGGGCACCAGGAAAAGTCTGGAATAGAAACCTTGTCCCTTTTCCTGTTCTGATACTGGCTGAATTGCCCCCATGTTTAGAAGAGAAAGTACTTTGTTTCTGAGCCTCTGCCCACTGATATGGGGGCAGGTCTGGCCACCCGGTTGGAGTTGGCAGCGTCTGGAAATGAAATCTGTATCACTGGGACACTATATTTAAAACCCATTCGTCCTGGGTTATAAATTGCCAGTTTCTTGAATGAAGAGCCAGTTTTCCCCCCAAAGGGGTGGCTAAGAGGTAAGTGCATGATAACTTCAAAGGGAAGTCATTGAGACTGTTTACCATAGGGTGGTGCCTTGTTGTTTCCAGATTTGGAAGTAGAAGCACCCCATTGCTTAGATCTGAAAGTCCCTTGGGACTAAAACCTGGTGGTTTTGGAATGTCTGGGTTTGGCCGTTGTGGCTCTGGAAGGAGCTGGAAAGGACCAGTTCTTAGTAGGGCAATGCCTACTAAATCTAAGAGGTTGCACTTGTAAGAAATCTTTCACAGTTTGCATAGATTTAGCTTTATCTTCCATCTTTTTTAGAACTTCTTCTGCCTTATTGCCAAATAAGCGGTCCTGCTGTAAAGGTGCATCCAAAAGTTTTGCTTTAACATGATCAGGCAGAGATTGCTCCTTAAGCCAAGCATAGCTTCTAAGCACAGACGCTGTAACAGCAGCCCTACAAGAGGCCTCTAAAGAATCAAAACCACACTGCAAAGTATGTTTGCCAACTTGTTCAGCTGAATGCAATAAGCCCTGCAAATCTTTATTCTCCACACAGTCAGAGATAAACATCATTTTCTGTTTAAGCAGTCTCATGATATGCTGTTGATATTTTAGCATATGTAATTGACAGTTTAATGCCCTGATTGCTAAGGTTACATAAGTGTAAACCGTTTTACCCCATCTATCCAGCTCCCAGGAGTCTCTATCAGAAGGGGTAGGATTTTTAGCAGTAGAAGCCTTAATGCCCTTGGGCCCTTGACAAATGGTTTCAGGATCCGCAACAGGGTTTTTGAAAAATAATTAGTGGGACTCAGAAACCCTGTAGTACCCGTCTGGTTTGCTAGGGACTGGAAGCAAGGAATCAGTGGCCATATTGGATTCCGAAAACGCATCATCAACAATTTCTAGTACAGGTGGTATAGCCAAAGGGCTATGCTGATGAAGGAAATCCCTACGCCTCTTTTTGGATTCAGAGAAATCCTGACTTTCCCAGTGGAAATGCTCCCTTAAGGTATGCAAAGTTTCCACAAAAGAGAAATCCTCAGGTGGAGGAGCAGTGGGAATGGATTCCTCTGCATCAGAGTCCTCATAAGTAGAAATGGATAATTCCAGATCATTAGAAGAGTCAGAAGAAACAGAATCTAGTTCAGGAGATTCATAGTCAAATTCAATCCTAGGCCTCTTGTGGGGGAGGGGGTTGACTACCCCCGATTAGAATAATTAAATCTTCAGCCATTTTGATCATTTGTTTTTTGGGCATAGGGGCCTGAACATGTGGCCTGGGCGTCGGTTGTTTTGACATAGATCGATATTTAGGCCTTAGTACTGAAGTTGATGTCGGTTTAATATGCAAGTCTGTAGGCCTGAATACACCCTCAGAAGCCGGTGCCTGCTCAGCGGCTCTGGACCCATCCAAGGTAGAGACATCCACGGGTTCCAAATGTGAAGCATCTCGTGGCATACTGGACTCCAAATCAGAAGTAGCGGGCATCAGGGGCTGCGAAAGCGCCTCACTGATAACCGGCAAACTGGCGACTGGCTTAGGTTTAGGTTCAAAACTGCCAACGCTGCTCCTGTCTTTTCTTTGCGTTTTTTCGGTATTCCGGTAGTCGGATGGCTGACAGACGCCATTTCTGGATAATTAAACAGAGAACCGAAATATTTTGATGCAAAAATGTACCGAAGACAGAGTGCGCTGATTAGCACAAAACCGACAGCAAGGTACGTCGTGGTCAGGGCCTAGGCAAGGAATACAGTACAAATGAAAATCCTTATGAGGCATTTGCTTCCCACAAGTAATACAATTATTAACTTTTACTGACATTGTTAAGGAGCAAGAAAAAGTTTCCCCAACGGGGTACTTAGCTTTAAGTTGAAGACTTTGGTTCTGAAATGAAAAAGTCGGCAGACCTGCACTTGAGAACTGCTTCTGCTTCGGGCACCGCACGGCAAGAAAGACTGATGTAATGGCGTCGGCTGCATGTTTTATACCCCTGATGACCTGACGTCATGGAAGAAGGGACAGCAACCGATGCAGGACCCAAGACTTTGTTAATCAGGCCGACTGAGGGCAACCTGCCAGCAGATTACCCAAATGTAATGATTGCAACAGTGAAACACGATGATAATCATCAAGAGTACACAGATATCACCCCTTCTCAAGTTGCATATCATCTATAACATTGAGAAATTCAGTGGAATCCTGGATAAGAGTATGTACTAAACAGAAAGGTTTTGGGCAGTGAGAAAAACAGACAAGGGCTCAATTAATGATACTATGCCGGAAACCACTGGCCTACCAGGAGGCTGCAAATAATCTTTATGGATTTTGGGCAACATATAGAATTCTTGTTTAGCGGATTCTAGTATGTCAAATGATAAATATCTCTAGAAATGATACCTTCTTCACAGCCAAGTTGCAAAAATTTGTCAATATCAGATTTAAACTTGGGAGTGGGATCTAAATGCATCTTCAAGTAAAAACGATGGTCAGACTACTGTTTCTGGGCCTCAGTATGATAGTATGATGATCCAATCCCAGATGACCATCAATCCTCTCTTACCTGCAGTATTAATCATGGTGCGTCTATTTTTACTCAAATTTACCAAAGCTTGACAATGCCATAGACACAAATTTCTTATTTGTATAAGATGTCAAAATTAAAGTGCAACTCCCTCAAAACCGGTTGCTGAAAAACATCCACACATTTATTAAGAGGCACAAAACCAGAGGGTCTAAACTTGAAAATATGTTAATCATTCTCAGCCTGTAACCCCCTTATCATAAGAAAACAACTTCAAATTCAGTATTCTACAAAATTCAATAATATCCTGAGCAAAAACATCTTCCGGCACAAGATAACTAGAATAAACTCCAATCTTTACTTATCAATTCTAATTCAACATCAGATAATCATGCCGAGGAAATAGAACATTTTGATTTAGGTCTTATTTGGACATCATTAGTTACAATAATGTCTCCAGGGTCGACACCCCAATGGTGATGCTTACGTCCAAGCCAGTCTAGACCATCTAAAGGGGTAGGAATAATTTTCTTTTTAGCAGCATGACAACTGGATGTAGTACCCACATCCGTATCAGCCACTGACTATACTTCCTCCCCAGAAGGCACAGGAGTTCTATTATTTTGTTTAAGTATGGATCTAGGTCTCTTGTGCTTGCCTGAAATTTTTGGTTGCTCCATTTCAGAAAATGTTAAACATCTTGTGTGGTAAATTGCTTACCAAGTAAATAATCTTTAGAGCCTCAAATTTCCTAAGCATATGAGATTTGAGTTATTTTTTTAAATGGCATCACATCCTTGGTAAGCTGTACAACTTGCTCCCGATAAATTAATTCTTGTGCAAATGGTTTAACCAATTCACATACCTGAAGAGAGGCCTTAGCCAAACACCCAATTTTACGCTCATAAAATGACTGCAAATCTTTAGCAAAACACACAGAAGCTGCTTGCTGGGCTTCCTGCCATTCACAAGCCAATAAATCATCCATACCCTTCACATATAGCTGTAAACATACTCAAAGGCCCCCAAGAGTAACACCTTGTGTTTTTAGATAATTTCTTCCCCTATACAGTAAACAGTCAAAGAAACATTACTGTGCACCATTCAAAGTATCCAGACAAGTATAGACATTAGAAAAAAACGGAGCTGGATCTAGTCTTCCTAAATTCATCCTGGATAGTAAGAATTTCACAGCTATGCAATAGTGCCAGTAATCCTAGCCATTTCCACGTTAGTACAAGCCTTATAAATTTAAGAAAAAAAAAAAAAAAAATGTTCACTTAAACAGTAAAAGTGTGGGGGGGGGGGTAGAACTATACCTTATAGCATTTGATTTTAAGTCATGAGTGATGTTATCATTACAAGATAAAAAGAGATGCACCCCAATCAGTTACTTTCTATTTAAAGCTCTTTTTAACATGCATGTGTGTGCCTACGTGTATTTATGCAATGTGGGTGCACATAATTCATTATTTATAATAAACACAGTTATGTATATATTCTAACTCATGTTGCTTAAGATTTTAACTTACTCACTGTCACATACACTGGCTATGCGTTGCACATGCAGTCTTTGCCATTTTTTTTTTTTTGTCAAGTGCATTTACTACTTGTTATCTTTGCCAATGTAGCCAGAGTCGTGGCTGAAAATGATCCTGGGACCAGTTCACATTCCTGGTTACCAAAATATAAATAAATATGGAATAGAAAAAAAGTGGAGGGTGAACAGGACATAAGTAATTAAAGAACTAGTACAGCACATATTAATTCTGCATCATTCAAGAGGAGAAAAAAAAAAAAAGCTTCCCACTGAAGGCACGGGGAAGTAGCAGACTTAGTGCAGTTGACAGACAGACTAACAGTTATCTTTAAATGATCGAAAAAATAAAGGATAGCAGTCACCAAGCAATAAAAGGTTTGATTCACGGCAGGTAAAATCATAGTCCTAAACAAGATAAATCAACCTTATCCAGTCACCGCTGACAATTGCAATCCTCGGCTACATAAATTCTCAGCCATTAAACCAACTTTAGAAGTAGCAGACACAGGTAAAACAGCCGAAACTGCCTGAAAAATCTTCCTGTAGTGAATATACTCCACAACATCTAGTAAAAACTCCGACCCAATTATTTCTTGACTAGATGAAATAAAGGTCGAAACTAAAATGCAGTTAATTAGATGTTACCATAACCAGGGCATCAAAGGTAAATGGCTCAAATGTAAATTAGCCAACTCTGTTGTCCAAACTGCAGTTAACCAGTCAGATCCGCTGATAATTCATGGCCTCCACTTAATATAAAAACTGCACAGAAAAATAAATTCCTCCATTGTTTGATAATATCACCTTCCATGTTTTCGATCACTTTCCTCCTGCAAAAACGTATTTGGATAAATGGCTAGGTTGTAAATAAGCTTCTGAAAAGTGGGTAACCACACAAAAAAATCCACCCTGGGAACTAAAACAAGTAGAGAACTGACAGACCAACAGCGTGGGGGGGAAACGTTATAAAATCATCAACTCCCACACAAGTACGGAATGGTGCAGGACCCAAAAAAAACCCTGCTTTTGATGTTAACCATTACCATCATGGTGTTCACCAAGTGTATGTCAGAGGTTGCAACTCCCCTCGTACTGCAGTGGGTCCTAGCGTTACCATGCCTGGATGATTCTCACTACTGCCCCAACAGAAATGTTCTGTGTGCTAGGGACTCCTTGCTTCAGCTTTGCTCATAGTTGGCCATAACTGCGAATACAGCAAAAGTCTAAACTTCATTAATTCTGTCCAGACTACAGAATTCACTGGAGCTCATTTGAACACGAACCTTCAAATAGCCAGACTGTTTGAAACAAGGATTGCCACTTTCCACAACCAGGCCATAGCAGTTCTTTCCTGTCAAAACGCTACCAGTAAGTTGATTTTTTTGCATCTTCTCTGCTTGATGTCAGCTGTCATCACCTTTGTTGCTCTTGCCAGATAATACAAGAGTTCTCCAGTGGACAGTGTTCGCACAATGGTCAATCCAACATCAGCTTAAGAATTTCCAAGTCTCTCAAAAATCTGTATAACTCCTAATTAGTGATGACTGGAATCTCCAGACTCAAGGTCAACCCTGTGCCCTTCCTTCTCCCCAGGCTACAGTGACCACAAATGCTTCTCAAATGGGGGGTGGGGGTGGACAAGGCATATGGTCCACCACAGAGGCCAGTCTTCACATCATTATCCTGCAGATGAGGGCAGTCCTACCATTGCAGGTCTTACAGGACTCCTCCTTACAGAAGTGATGTCAATTCAGACAGAATATGTCAGTGGTCTGGTAAATCAACAAATGGGGGGGGAACAAACACTATCTGTTATGTTGAGAGGCCATGAGGGTTTAGCAGTGGGCGATGTTTTCCACAGCATTGTGATAGCAATACACATGCCTGGGAAGTTCAATGTTCTAGCTGACAAGTTGAAGTCTATTCTCCTCCCTCACAAGTGGTCACTCATCCCAACAGTGGTGGATCAGATTTTTCAGTTGCTGGAGCCAACCATTCTACAATATTTTTGCCTCTCCATACAACACCAAGTGCAGCAGGTCCCGTTGCTGTAATCATTCAGGACAGCGAGTCAGCAAGGAATGCCCTGACCCACAGTTGCCCCCCCCCCCCCCAGGCTCTTGTAAACCTTCCTCCCTACTCTTCTCAACCCAAAATTTCTCCAAGAAAGCATTGGTGAGAGGATACAGTGATCCTCATTGTTCCCTTCTGGACCCAACAGGTGTGGATGTTCTTCATGTTTCACTGTTGCAGTCATCACACTTGGGTCATCTGCCTGCAGGTAGCCCTCAGTCGGGCCAACTATAAAGACTTAGTATTTCTGTGTCGGATGCTGTCGCTCCAGGACTGATGTCAGGTTATCAAGGGTATCAAAACAGGCCGCCGACGCCAGTCTTTCTTGCCAAGGAGCCCGAAGCAGAAGCAGTTCGCAAGTGCCGGTCGGCCGCTACCTGAATTTTCGTTTAAGAATTGAATAATCCTGAAGTCTTCTAAAGCCAAGTACCCCGTTGGGGGTCCTTTTTTTCTTGTTCTAACCGATGTCAGAAAAAGTTAACAGTCGTCTTTGCCTGTGGAAAGCAAATACCTCACAGAGATTTTCACTCTTACTGCATCACCTGTTTAGGCCCAGACCACGACGTACCTAGTCGGTTTTGTGCCTTGTTAGTGCCCGAACTATTCATCGTCGGGCTCTTTGTCGCTAAATTCTTTCATTCTCAATCTCTGTATTCTGAAATGGCTTCAGTTAGCCATCCCACTACCGATATTTAAAAAAAAAAAAAAAAAGCTAAGGATAAAGACAGACAGACCACATAGGTCCAAAGCTGCCGATGACAATTCTGTTAAGCTAGTTGCCAGTACTCGGGTGCTTTCGCAGCCCCTGATGTCTGCTTCAATGTATTCGCTGGCCTCTACGGAGACCCATTCAGAGTCCGGTATGCTGCGAGACTCTTCGACTATGGAACTTGTGGATGTCTCTACCTCGGATGGGTCCGGAGCTGCTGTGCAGGAACCGGCTTCTGAGGCAGTTCTTCGCTCAACTGATGTTCTACTCAAACCAATGAATTTTTTTAACCAAAACTACAGAGTTTCTTAGGTCCAGAGTACGCAATGCACCTAAAAAAACAGACTACCAAAGCATATGCACCTGCTCCCATGCCACAAAAACAAATGCTTAGAATGGCCGAAGACCTTATTACGCTGATTAGGGGGAAGTCTGCCTTCCCCTGCTAAGAGAAAAAGAGAACAGTCCCCTACAGCTTCTACAGACCAGGAGTCCGATGACTCAGATTTCTGATCATGAAGACATGCCCTTATTTGCTTATGAGGATTCAGATGCAGAAGAATCCATTCCGTATGCCTCCCCTCCAGAGGATCTTTCTTTTGGTGAAACCTTGCATACCTTAAGAGAGCATTTCCACTGGGAATGCCAAGACTATCCTCAGTCCAAAAAGAAACCTCGGAGAAGTCCTAGAGTTGCCTCAGCACAGGCCTTTAGCAATACCCCCCTGTCCTGGATGTTGTTGCTTTTATGGAATCCAGTCTTACTCCTGACACTTTACCTCCTGCCCCTAGGAAACCAGACAGGTACTACAGAGTACCTGACACTCTCAAATTTCTTTTCAAGAATCCTACTGCTGACCCAGAGAAATCCTACTGCTGACCCAGAGATCATTTCTCAGGGGCCTAAAGGTATCAAGGCAACTTCAGCCAAGAATCCCACCCCTTCGGACAGGGATTCCAGAGCTTTGGACAGATGGGTTGCTATTAGGGCATTGAATTGTCAGTTTCACAAGCTGAAGTACCAGCAACATATTATGGAACTTATTAAACAAAAACTGGCAACCCTTTACAGACTGTGTAGAAAATAAAGAATTGCAAGAGCTTAATGCATTCTGCAGGCCAAGTCAACAAGCATACTTTGCAGTGTGGCTTTGATGCCCTAAAAGCATTTTGCCAGGCAGCAGTCACTGGTTCTGTACTGAGAAGACATGCTTGGCTCAAGGAGTAGACCTTCCCAAACCATGTCAAATTAAAGTTACTAGACTCTTCTTTGAGCAAGGACAGTTTGTTTGGCACCAAAGCAGAAGAGGTTCTTAAAAAGATGGAAGAAAAAGCTAAGTCTATGCAGACTGTTAAAGAATTCTTACAAATGCAACCCCCTAGATTCAGTAGGCATTGCACTTTCAAACACTGGTCCTTTCCAGCTCCCTCTAGGGCTTCTGAAACCAGACCCAGGGGAAACAGACCACCCAGAGTACAGTCTCAGAGTATGCAGAGATCTAAGCAATGGAGTGCCCCCACCCCTAAAGCAGGAAATGGGTAAGCCACTTCCTTATGGAAAAAACTCACAATGGCTTCCTTATTCCACTCCCCAGCCCAGCCCAATTGCTTGTGCCTCTAGGAGGAAAACTTGCCCTTCATGCAAAAAACTGGATGTCCATTACACAGGACCGGTGGATCCTCAACATTGTATCCCAGGGGTACAGATTTTATTTCCGTTCACTGCCAACCCCAAATGGGTTTCCACACCTTCATCCAAACCAGTGGGCAGAGGCTCAAAGCCAAGCAGATTCCCTGCTCAATATATCAGAGCTATTCAGCCAGTTCCAGTATTACAGAGGGGTCAAGGATTCTACTCCAGACTCTTCCTGGTACCCAGGAAAGAGGGCTCTTTGTGCCAAATCCTGGATCTTTAAATTCAACGCCTTTCTGGTGGTACTAAAATTCAAAATGCTTACCCTGCAACAGCTTCTTCCTATGCTAGCCAAGGATGTCTGGTTAGTCACCCTATACTTAAAAGAAGCCTATCTGCACATCTCCATAAGGGAGTCATGCAGGAACTATCTATGTTTCAGGGCAGGATCTATGCAATATCAGTTCTCTGCACTTCCCTTTGGCTTATCTACTGTGCCCAGAGTTTTCACAAAATGCCTGGCTCCAGTCATTGCATACTGCAGGCAGAGAAATACCCAAGTTTTACCCATACCTGGAAGACTGCCTGATTCAGGCGGAGTGTCAGAATTGCTGTTGCAGCACCTGACATTTGTGAAACACCTTCTCACTTCCTTGAGGTACACCATCAATGAAAAGAAGTCTGGGAGCAAGCTTGGACACAACATCCCAGATGGCATTCCTCACTTCAGAAAAACAAGTTTATCCGACAGCCTACTTCAAACAAATGGCCACCAGAACCCAGCTATCTGCAAGAAAAATACTGTAGGCCCTAGAGTTCATGGCATCATGTATACTGCTAATTCCATATGCAAGACTGCATATGAGGAAACTTCAGTGGTACTTAAGTCTTTGGTGCCAACATTCTCAGGACCTAGAAACGGTCCTTCCCATCATACTCTAAGGACAGAGTTCCTGTGATGGGCAGAAACATGCAACTACAACAAGGGACTTCCCTTTTCTCAACCCCACGCCACCCAGACCCTAACCACAGACACATCAGACTATGCCTGGGGAGCACACATGGACGGCAAGTGTATTCAGGGCCACTGGAGCCCAAGTCAAATTCATCTGCACATCAACCAAAAAGAGATGCTAGTTGTGCAGAACGCCCTGACAGCTTTCAGACCCCTTCTCTTTCCAAGATAACTGCTAATAAAAACAGACACCACCACAGTCACGGGGTACATCAACAAGCAGGGGGGAACCCATTCTGCAAGGTAGCCATGGCCCTGTGGCACACGACCTTGGACATGCAAGTCCATCTGCAAGCTCAATTCCTGCCAGGCAAACAAAACTCATTAGCAGATGACTTCTCCTAGGACCCACAAGAGTGGCAATTGGAGCCCAGCACTTTCAACCTTCTGATTTAGAAATGGGGGACCCCAGAGGTGGATCTCTTTGCCTCTCCCTACAACCACCAGCTCAGCAAATTCTGCACCAGGAATCCTCACAGCAGGGCCTGGAAAGTGGATGCCCAGTCTTGTCAGTGGGTACATCTCTCAATCTATGCCTTTCCCTCTCCGCCCCTTCTCTCAAGAGTATTACTCAAGATAAGACAGGGCAGACCAAGGACAATTCTGATTGCCAGGACTGGCCATGCCAGCACTGGTACCCACTCCTGCACAGTCTGTTACCGGTGCCACCCTGGCACCTACACGAGAACCCAACCCTGCTCTCTTAGCAGCAGGAATAGATTTTGCATCCACAACTACAAACCCTAAATCTTGCAGCCGGGCTTATTCCTCGATTTCTCCCCCAGCAACCCTAAGCCCACAGGTGCTGGACATCATTATTGAAGCCAGAAGACCCAGTACAAGAAAAATCCTATGTGATAAGTGGAAAAGGTTCTGCTCCTGAATTCAATCTAAAGGAGATGACACAACTCTGCCTTCCCTGCCTCTAATCCTGGATTACTTAGCAGATCTACTCCACAAAGGCCTGTCCTTCTCCATCAAGACACATGCCTCAGCCATTTTGGGTTATTACAACACTGAGCCACCTCTCTTCTCACACCCTCAAACAGTTCCTGAGGGGGCAAACAACTTAAGGCCACCAAGAAGAGCACCCACCCCTGCTTGGGACCTTTAACTTTATACTGGAAAGCTCACGCTTCCCCCCCTTTGAATCTGCTGCGTCAGCAGAGTTAAAATTCCTCTCTTGGAAAACAGCCTTGCTTCTGGCCATCACTTCAGCTTGAAGAGTGTCTGAGCTACAAGCACTTATGGCTGTGGAACTCTTCATTATTTTCCATGCTGACAGGGTTTCCCTCAGGACTAACCCTTCCTTTATGCCTAAAAATGGTGTCCAGTGTGGCTCTCAACCAGTTCATCCATTTGCCAACTTTCTTCCCTAATCCTCAAAGTAAAGGGGAAAGGATCCTGCACTCCTTGGACGTGCACAGACAGCTCAGATTCTACCTTGATAGGACTAAGCCCTTCAGAAAATCTAACCAGTTACTAGTCAGCTTTGCAACAGGGGCAGAGGGCAAGGCCATTTCGAAACAAACAGTTTTCAAATGGATAGCACACGGCATCCATTTCTGCTACAAGCACCATGGGAAACCACTCCCTCAGGGGGTCAGAACGCAGTCCACTAGGGCAACATCTACCTCTACAGCATTTCTCAGGAGTGTCCCTACCAGGGACATCCTGGAAGCTGCTACCTGGAGTTCTGTACACACCTTCAACAAGCATTACCACCTGCCTATCTTTTCCAAATCCAGGGCAGGTTTTGCAACAGCAGTCCTGCAAGGCATACTAGCCAGCCCCATCTCTTCTTGACTGCCTCCGCCCTTCTTCAGCTTTGGGAATCCACGCAAGTGTGATGACTGCAACAATGAAACATAGTACAGTTGTGTACACTTGCCACACAAATGTAGATGTTAGAGTGCATTCACTTTTGCAGTCCTGGTTTCCCTCCCTCCAGCCCCCTTGTTTCTCTCTCTCTCCTCTCTATGGCTATTACTTACCCCTTTCAGGGGTATTGGTATTTACTTTTTTCTGGTGGTGTTTTCCCCACTATAACTTCGCTCCCTATTTGGGGGGCTCCTGACATTTGGGGCAAGAAAAACTGATGTAATGGTGTTGGCTGCATTTTTATACCCCTGATGACCTGACGTCAGTCCTGGAGCGACAGCATGCAACACAGAAATACTAAGTCTCTGGTATTCAGGCTGAATGAGGGCTACTTGCAGGCAGATAAGCCAAGTGTGAGGACTGCAACAGTGAATACATTCTAACATCTATATTTATGATAAGTGTACACAACTGTACTTTTCCCTTCTCCTGGTCTTATCTGACACACCCTTCTTGGACTCGAGACCCTGCGCCAGAACGTCTTTCTCACCCATATGGAGTGCCTCATCCAGACATTCAAGCCTACAGGTTGACCTCCATGGCTTCTGCAATTGCACTGATGGCTAGACAATCCTAGGTTGTCTTCCCAAGTAATCCACACCCTGACGTCTGCGCAGAGACCATCCTCCAAAAAGAGTTATAAGAGTAAATGGAAGAGATTTTCCATATGGGCCTCCAGTTGAAACTTGGACCCCTTCTCAGCCCCCCTCTCACCAATTTTAAACTTTCTGGCATCTCTTCCATGGTGGCACTAGTTGTTTTACTAAAAAGTTCAAACAATGTAACAGACTCGTAAAACACAAAATACTGGAACAGATGGAAGAAGGCACACACTAGACCACAGTAATAAAATGAAGCGCTTTTCGTTTATGTTAGATCATAAACTTCTTCAGACAATGTTTTACAATACAAATCACATTTAAGTACATAGTAAGACAAATGCATAAACCAATCAGCAAGTAGAATACATTAATTTAAATAGAAGCAAATGACAAAGACACCACCCCCTTATTAGTACAAGTAGAATTCATTTAAACACACAGAAATGCAAGTAATTTCTGTCATCACATCAACTAGTCTAGTACTAGAACAGTAAAAAGAACTTAACTATCTTAAAAAATCAATTTTACTATAACTTCAAAAAAAATTTTTTAAAAAAGAAAAAGAAATTTAAATAAAATTCCAATTCTAACTTCATCTTATTAGTTTTCAAAATAAACTAGCGGTTTAAACTTTTAAGTTTCAGTATGCTACTTATAACGCAGCCATCATTTAGACCAGGCTGATGGTAAGCATTAAACCTAATCTGCCAGGAAAGTTCTAACTCTTCAAGTTTTAAAGCATCTGGACCTCCTCTTGGGTTAGAAAGCACTTGGTCAATAACAATAAATTTAAATGCATGTCTAGGAAATGAATTAATATGTTTCGCTAGAGCGTTTTCAAGTTTGTGTTTCCTAATAGCGTATAGATGTTCATATACGCTGCTCAGAAGTTTTTCAGTCTTGCCCACGTAGAACGCTGGGCAAAACTGACACAGAGCCAGGTAAACAACCATCTTAGAGTTGCAGTTGTTCCTAAACTTTAAGTTGTAAACAAAGTTATTCACTGAAATTCTGTTGGATTCTAAGATAAAACCGCAGTAGTTAAGCTTGGCATTTATACATGCCTGGTGTTCTAACAGGGTTAGATCTGAATCCTTCACAGTAGCTCTTGAGGTTTTTACCTTTTCTATAAATCACAACAGGTTGATCCCCCACCTTAGAGAAGACATTAATATCACCTTTAAAAATGTCCCAGTTTTTTCTAAGGATTTGGAAACAAGCAGTACTATTCATACAATAAGTGGTAATGAAAGAGGTATTAAATCTATCTGATCGTAAATGTTTGTCTGGGTCCTGATCAACAACAGGACTGGGAGGCAAAGTAGTGATAGGTGACCTATGTGACCTGTTGGACAATAAGGGAACATAAACTAAGGTATGGCGTTTGTGTGTTACCTCGTGAATTAATTCACTGATAAGGTGTAAAGGATACCCTCTAGACAGGAACATTTCTTTAATAAATAAACATTCCTGGTCAAAAACGTCATCAAGTGAGGAAATACGTGCTGCTCGGACTAACTGTCCTTTAATGATGGCACGTTTCCATCTGTTCCAGTATTTTGTGTTTTACTAGTTGTTTTACTATCAACATCCAACTAGCAGCTGTCCCCAGTTTTCATTTTGGGGAGAATCAGCCTTCCATCACTTCCCTTAAGTCATTTAATGGTTTCCTTAAGGGAGCTTTCCTTCTCAGGCCCTCACTTAGGGACTGTGTTCTTCCTTGGGAAATTACTGTTCTCTTGCATATCTTAACTAGACCCCCCTTTTGAACCTGCCAATATGGCTCAAGTGTCTGGCTTGAAAGACACCTTACTTTTTGGTAGCAGTCTTTCTGCTACCAGTGTTTTGAGTTGCATAGCTTTTCTTTTAAACCCAACCACCCTTGCTTGAACTTCCACAGGGACAGAGATATTTTATGGAAAACTTGTTGCACCTACTGTATGTGCACTGTCCACTCCATTTTTACTTGCATTACGCCAAGAGGAGAGTCTGGCCAACTTTTTCCTTTTCCGCAGCCAAATTGGGAAAGGGGGTTACCTAAATTAAATGTTGTTTTCCACATCTGCACATAGAAATTCTTGACCAAACCACCTCAGGCACACACTACTAGATCAGTGGCTATTTCCATAGTCTTCTCAAGAGTATCCCTTGATGACATTTTTGCTATAGCCACTGGGTCCAATGTCCATACTATTTTTTTTTCTCCTTGCAGGTTAAGTTTACAGTCAAGGTCAAGAGCTTCCTTTTGGTTGGTTGTCTTCTGGGATATCCTTCCATGAGACCTCCCAAGATTGCTAGCTGAGGATGCTGTCCCATTGGTTGAAGAATAGGAGGGAGAGACATCCAATACAAAAGTTAATGTACATTATCATAATGACAAATCTGTGTTGTCTGTTTCCATCCTCTGTCCTCCCTCCCCCCTTCCTTTTGTTTTACCCGTGGCTCATGGAATGACTGCAGTGACATCTCCTTCGGCTTGGTCATGCACTGTTCTAGGTCTAGTTAAAGAAGCAAGGTGTTATGAGGTTTTCACTTTGTACATAAAAAAAGAGGATGATAACTCTTCTAGAAATATATGGGCAAAAGAGGATACTAACCTTTACAGAAAGGTATGTGTAGATGCTAGCTGAGGTGACACTCCACTTGCAGGGGATTTTGGGTAAGGGGAGGGGCCAGAGCGTTGGATCAAAGGTCAGAGTGGCTGAAGAAAATATGACCAGCAAGTAGATCCAACATAGGTTTATTATAAAAATGTCGGTCTCTGACATCAGAGTGGCTGAAGTCTGATTGAAGAGTTTTCCTTTAATCCATCCCTTGAGGAAGGATGGAAGCAGACAATACAGATGTGTTATAGTAAGTACACAACTTTCGTTTTAGTATTGCATTTGTTTGTACGCCCAGTTCTGGCAGCTGCATTTTGAAAAAAACGATAAAAAACATCATTAATCCCTATTGGTAGTTGTAACAGTCAATGCTTTTGTGTGTAGGATGTGTTTTGCATCATTTGCAGTTACAGTAATTACAATTTTATCCTTATGTACCATTCCTTTATTGCTGATATTTTGTATAGATTTTTGCCAGTATATCTAGGCAATGCCTAATGAAGTTAACTTTATGCATGCAAGCAGATGTATTTTTTATTTGGATAAACATGCTGGGTACAAATGTTCTGCGATTATTAAATTGCATCAAACCAGACAGAAGAACTGGAGTACAGTAAGATCCATGTTTGAGTCTTTGAATACTTGAGATCTGTTTTTGGAAGCTTCTGCAGTTGTTTGTATTACTACATTCAGTGAAACCTTTTTGTGCTATGTGAATGTAGACATTCCCAGAACAGTACGTCTCTGTGGTGTACTGCAGCAGCTTTGGTAACGGTATGTAGTAAATCATGAAAGTAGTATAAAAGAGTTCCGCATAACTGGAGTTGTATGAAAGTAATACAGCTGAAATTAAAACTTCAAGAGTAAATGTACCCAATTTTTTGCAAATACCCACTTGTTAACCAGGTAGGCCTTCTGTATATAAAGTCCCTTTTAGAGGTTGTATGTGGGCAATGTCAAACCCTTTACAATAAGAGCTACAACTTACAGCTTTAACCCTGTGCACCAGCTGCCAGATCTGTGCTTATAATTTTGAGTGTGTTTGACACTTGATTGATTTTGTTTTTCGGAGATCATCCAGCAGCAGTATCCTAACAGGGAAAAATCCATCATTAACTAAAGATTTTTTTTCTTTTTTCTACAGAAAGTGCAGAAAGCTTGGACTTTTTTTTTTTTTTTGAATGGTTATTGAAAAGACCCAGAGACTCTCCAGACTCTGGAATAGACTGCCCATACATGTCAAGCAGAGTGCCTCCTTGGCCCTCTTCAAAAGGAACCTTGACGATTGGATGGGAAATTCACCCCGGGGATCATGTCAGTCGCCTTGCTAGACAGGGGTCCAGGGAAGTAAGTATTATGGGAAAAAATATCCTGGGAATTGTTATGGCTAGGCACACACACACATATATATATATATATATATATATATATATATATATATATATATATACACACACACGGCCTAAAGCAGATGCCCTATGCTGACCGCCTTAAAAAACTCCAGCTATACTCTGTCGCATATCGTCTACTCAGAGGCGATCTCTGCTTAACATACAAGGCCATGTCAAACCCAGAGCTGTTGGACATGCTACACTTAAAGAAATCCCAATCCCTCAGAGCTACACGCTCCAAGGATCTAAACCTTGTCATCACAATAAACAAAACATGTTGGAGGGATAGGTTCCTGACCCAGAGACTCCCCAGACTCTGGAATAGATTGCCCATACATGTCAAGCAGAGTGCCTCTTTGGACCTCTTCAAGAGGAACCTTGACGATTGGATGGGAGAAAGGAAATTCACCCCAGGGATCACGTCAGTCGCCCTGCTAGACAGGGGTCCAGGAAAGTAAATAATGTGGGAAGAAATATTCAGGGAATTGTTATGGCTAGGCTTGTATAGGCCCTAGGGCTGATAGCCTAGTACTAACCTATGAACCTATGAACACACACACAATTTTTTTTTGTGCTTAGGATATTGCAAATGTGCTGCAGATTGTAATACTGGTTAGCAAAAAACAAGTAATCTCCGTGGTATCCCCGAAGTCTCAAAACAACCCACTAAAGTGTAGTGGGTCTAAAAACAAAACTGCAAGAAACTTCTCTGTGTGGAAGATTTTCATTCCATATATTTCTAGTTAATCACTGTATATTAATCAGATCAGACAATAGTAGTAGAAGTAGCGAATATAAACTCGTCAAGTCAAAAGTAGTAATAAAAAATATATAATTCTACAGCATTACTAAGTATTCGAAAGTAATCCAGGCAAGGCAGGCAGTCTGTTTCCAGTCGAAAATCCTTTATTAAGTACACAGACAAGCGATCCAAGTGAAATATTTTTGTTTTACTTGGATCGCTTGTCTGTGTACTTAATAAAGGATTTTCAACTGGAAACAGACTGCCTGCCTGGATTACTTTTGAATACTTAGTAATGCTGTAGAATTATACATTTTCTATTATTACTTTTTGACTTGACGAGTTTACGTTCGCTACTTCTACTACTATTGTCTGATCCGATTAATATACAGTGATTAACTAGAAATATATGGAATGAAAATCTTCCACACAGAGAAGTTTCTTACACTGTTTAATATTGGTTAGCACTGACTAGGGTTGTAAACATAATGTTTGTTTTACAAATTTTCTAGAAGCAAAATGATATAATGTCCCAGGGAAACTTTAGGCGAGGCTGGCCACATAAAAAAACTTCAATAACTAGTTTTGACTAACGGTGAGCAAGATTAGGATAGAATTAAGTTTCCTCGTTTTCACTGTAAGCTGATTTTTGGGCAAAAAAAGAGAAATGGCCAAGATGTTACTTTTGGTTCTTAGTCTGCAGACTAATAGCCTATTATTTACCTATTGTAAGCCTAGCAAAAAGTGCAGGTCGGATTTGGATCCTGTACCTGGTATGTGAGAAAGAAGAACTTGACCATTATGACAACCCTTCTTCTCCCACCCATGTGGTAGTCTAGTTGACTTAAGAGGGAATCAAGAGGCCTCATTGTAACAAACTCCTGTCTTGACATTGAACTGGAATAGTAAACCGTTTGTAGACCATGTAATACTAGCTGACAGCTGAGGAGAGTATTAAGGTTCTGTTAATAAGCATTATTCTGATTCCCTCTATTTTTATTTGCTTAATGTATAATTCAGAACAAGCCATTCAGTTATTTCTGGATATCTATCCAGTTGGAAAACTCAATTTTTATTAACGAGAAATTATTATGGAAAGTGGTTCAGGTGTGGTGAGCTGCTACTGTGGAACAGAGGGATAAAGCTCTTAACTGGGGTAGAGGGGATACGCACCCCCCCCCCCCCGAGATAGTGACACAGGACAGACTTGAGGTATATTGGTTGTGCAAGAAAATAGGACACCAAGTGTGCTTGCTTAGCTATTGTAACCCTTTAGCTAGGCATAACTGGTATTGTGGATGATGTTATCTCGGACTTCCTTCCTTTTCCTGTTCTCTGATTCTGGGAAATGGTAGGAACAAATAGATGGGGGGGGGGGGGGCAAAAGGAACCAAAAAAAAAAAATAGCACAAGTACTGTGACCCTGCTTTCCAGTGTTTGTGTGTGCCAGAATGTTATGGATAGTTAAACATAAGGTTGTAGAGTTCCTTCCTTGACTAGAACCATGATGAAATGGAAACTCCACAATGTAGTGTGTTCATGCAGTAGTTCCTTTAAAATGTGTTAACTATCTCTGATGTACCCATACACTGTAAACAGTGACTCTCTCTCAAATGGGCTTCTAGTTCATGTTTGCATTCAGAATTACATCATTAGAATACCTCCTCAGAACGTGTGTGTGTGTAAAATTACAGACATGTGCACACACTTGGATGCAACGTTTAACCCTAGGCCAAGCTTTGGGGTCCTTAACAGTAAGTATAAGTAGAGCTTAACATTTTTTTATTTTTGGCTCTGTATTTTTAGAAGTGGCTTGTTGAATCAAAGTTGTATGTAATTTATTGCCTATTTATTTTGCTTCCTTGACCTGAACTACTTGACCCCAACCCCAGCAGAATACCCCAGTCCAGCAAATGCCTTTTTGCCAAAGCCCTAAATTAAGTGTGAGCATCACTGCTGGTACTATTGTAGTTTGGCACACAGTATAAATCGACAGTCCTTTAAAAGTCTTTAATATGACACATTAGTCAAGTGCATGAGCATATGGGGGAAAAAAAAAAAAAAAAAAAATTCAGCATACCGGTTTCAGCATCACTGCCTTCATCGGTGACATAAAAATTAACCTTGGATTTAAAGTCATTACTATACCATAATTTAACACTGCATAAATATTAAGCCCAGGTGAAAAGCTCATCCAATCTAATAAATCCAAGTCTTCTTTTTATCCAATATGTTATGCCACCCAGATGTACTTCTTCTGGCTATATTACATATAACAAAAGTGAACTTAGCTGTAGTATGCTATAGTGTATTTAAATAAGGCATTAGATGAACAATCACATCTAATGTCACTTAAATGTTCAGAAATCCTCAACTTAAAGGGGCGTGATGTCGGACTACATAAAAGGCAGAGTATGTGCATGTTGCTAAGTAAACAATCCAATACGAACTGCAGTTACCAAGCGCAAACATTTCAAAAATTTGAAGTGTTTTTCTATGTAAAATAGTATTACCCACTTATTTACAAAGACTACAGTTACCACAAGGTTGACACCCTTGTAAAACTTGACCCTCCATAGTCCATTGATGTAAAATTAAACCAGTGTTAAATTTTTTATAATGTTTGAACCACCCTGCCAGAGTTTTACCCTTTCTATAAGAAAAAAAAAAAAAAGGCATCAAATTTTTTAACCGATCATCCATTAACAAGATCCCCCAATGTGTTTGTACTAAAGCCATAAAGAACATGGTATTACACCCAAATTGTCGATCTTAATGTTTTTTTTTTTTGTGTAGCCATGACCTTGTATTAAGCAAATGTGATCTTTGTACATCTTTAATAGACGCCATCATGCCCATGACACTAATACGTTTGTAACCCCCATCACAAAATCTTTGAATTAACTACTGTGGGATTTAGGAATATTTTTAAAAAAAAAAGTGTGGGGTGATATTGGCATGTGGAAGTGTATTAAATTGTGGATGTTTCCTAACCATGGTACTAAACAAAGTATCATCCTCTTGGACCGTCAAATGAACATCCAGGAATCTAATGTCTGCAGAATAAAAATTAACCATAAAATGTATCTCCTATTTATTTTCGTTTAGATATTGAACAAATTCTTGTAAACAGGTAGAATCTGATCTCCATACTAGCCATCAATCATTTAAGATATCTCCTGCAGATATCCATTAATTCTATATAAAAAAAATATGGGTGCTATAATAATAAATTTGCTCTTCTATAAATCCCATGAACAAGTCTACATGAAAGGGGGGGGGGGGAGAAGCCCCCATAACTGTGCCTTTAAGTTGTAAAAAAGCATTTATCCTTAAAGTAAACATTTCTTGTTAACATGCTCTGTCAGGCACAGTAAAAATGTATTGAAACCAGGACTACAGACACATGATTTAACCAATATTCCAATGCCATTAGACCTGCCCAACGAGAGATGTTAGTGTAAGGAAGCAAAACATCAAGAGTACACAGATACCACCCCTTCTCAAGTTGCATAGCCTCTATAATATTGAGAAATTCAGTGGTATCCTGGATACGAGAACGTACTAAACAGAGCCAAGGTTTTAGATATTGTGAGAGGGAAACTGACAAGGGCTCAGTTAATGGCCCTCTCTGTCAGAAACAATTGGCCTATGACCTACCAGAAGGCTGCAAAAAATCTTTATGGTTTTTGGGCAACATATGAAAGCACTGTTTAGCTGGCTCTGGTACTGTCAAATGATAAACAATACATCTCTAGAAGTGCTACCTTCTTTACAGGCGAGTTGCAAAAATTTGTCAATATCAAATTTAACCTTGGGAGTGGGATCTAAATGCATTTTCAAGTAAAAATTATGGTCAGACAATTTGTTTCTGGGCCTGCATATGATACATACTTCAATCCCAGATGACCACCGCTCCTCCCTTATCCATGGTGTTTGTAATTTTTTATGGTACTGACGAAAGTAGTAAGGGTGAAACTGGTATGCCGATATACTTTTCCACTATTGGGTTTTGATAATTTTCTTTATAGAAATGCAGTTGGACTAATATGTCAATACATTATAGGTTCATAGGTAGGTACTAGACTATCAGCCCAAGGGCCTAAGTAAACCTAGCCAACAAGGGTCCCTGGCTTACGCCACCCAAGAAAGTTATTTTCCTGTGCCCCTGTCGAGCAAAGCCAAAGAAGTGATCCCCGGGGTGTATTTCCTATTTCCCATCCACTCATCAAGATTTTTCTTGAAGAGTGCTAATGAGGAACTTTGCTTGACATAGATGGGTAGCTTGTTCCAGAGTACGGGAAGTCTCTGGGACAGGAATCTATCCTTCCAGCATATCCTGTTTATTGTGGTGACAAGGTTTAGGTCCCTAGAGCGTGTAGCTCGGAGGGATTTGGATTTCTTTAGTTGTAGCATGTCCCAACAGCTCTGGGTTTGACATAACTATATGTGTTGGGCAGAGATCACCTCGGAGTAGGCAATATGCTACGGAGTAAAGCTGGAGTTTTTTGAGACTGTCAGTGTAGGGCATCTTTTTGAGGCCAGTAATCCTCTTTGTGAGGTACTTCTGTGGCCTTTCCAGCTGCTGCAGATGTCTTGAGAGGTACATTCCAAAAGGGGCATTGTACTCTATAATGGGTCCAACAAGTGTCGAGTAGAGGGGAACAATGACCCTTTTTTTCCCTAGATGAGAACCCTTTTGTGATGAGGTGTGCCACGTAGAAGGATTTTCTGACTACTGTGGTGATGTGATTATCAAAGGAGAGACCACTGTCCACCTGGGTCCCCAAGTCTCATCACACATTCGGCATTAAGTAGACTGCCGCCTATGTGGTAGTTCATGGGTACAGAGTTTTTACCAAAGGGGATGACAGTGCACTTTTTGGAACTGAGCTTGAGGCCATGGCGCTGACACCAGGCATCTGTCTCAGTGAGGCCCTTCTGTAGGATGTCCACATCATTTGGGGAATCACTATGGCTCCTAGTTTGCAGTCATTTGCAAACTTCATTAGCCAAAGGCCTTCTGTGTTAGCCTGTACTTCAGAGAAGTAGATACCAAACAGGAGAGGTCCCAGGACTGAACCCTGTGGTACTTCACTTGTCACTGGTTTGAAGTCAGATTTGGAGTCTGCAACTTTTACAGTGTGGGTTCTGTCAGTGAGCCAATTGGCTACCCATCTTGGGACGTAGGGATTTATACCTAACTTAGTGAGTTTAGCTATAATTCCAGAATGGGGGATGGTGTTGAAAGCCTTGGCGAGGTCAAGATAGACTGTGTGAACCACCTTACCCTCATCTACAGCTTTGGTGACTGCATCAAAGAAGTTGATCAGGTTCAGGAGGGCATGATCTGCCTTTCACAAACCCGAACTGGGTGGGGTCCAGAGTTTGGAGGTTACCGATGTCTGTTTATGAGTTCCATGGCCTTAAATACCAGGCTTGTCATGCTAAAAGGGCGATAGTTCCCAGGATCAGTGGTGGCTCCCCCTTTGTGGAGTGGGATAACTGTTGCTGTGCGCCATTCAATGTGCACAAAGCCTGATGTGAGACTATGATTGAACATGGTGCTTAGGTGGGGAGCCAGTTCGTTCTAAAGTTCATGTAAAACGCAGCCTGGGATGCTGTCCCATGCATGCTGTGTTCTTGGCTTTAGAATGCACAGCTTTTACCTGCGTAGTTGTGATTACAGGGACTCTGCATTCTTCCCGTATAGATATGGGCCCTTTAGGGGGTGAGAGGGGGGTAAAGGTAGAACTGAACCCATCTGCCAGGACGTTGGCAATATCAGTTGGTTCTGTAATTTTCATGCCATTATGCTGTAACTCAGAGCAGACCTGGGTGTTGCCATTGAGATTCTTGACATAGCTGTAAAATGCTTTGTGGTTGTCCCTAGAATCAGTGGCGATTTTGTTTTCATAGCTAGCTTTGGAGGATCTTGTAAGGGATCTCAGCTTCTTACTGAGGCTGACCAGGGAACTCCTCCACTGATGGGATTTTATTCTCTTTTGCAACAGTTTCTTCCTTCTATTGTAGAGTTTGTTTATGGCAGGGGACTACTAGATTGGCTTCCTTTTTTTTTTTTTTGGAGGCTAGTGTCTTGGTTCTGTTTGGGATAGCACGATCCATGCACTTGTGTAAGTGCTTCTAGAGTGCATCTGTGTAGGATTCGGCAGCCATTACTGTGTTGTCCCATCTGCATGGGTGTCATGAAGTTCGCGACCTCTGTCTTAAGAAGCATTAAGTTGGCTTTGGAGAAATTTTTTACCATGATTTCCTTAATGGGGGGTGGGGGCGGGATGTGGATATCTAGGGTGATTAGATTATGGTCGGATCTGACCAATGAGAGGTTGACTTCAGGTGTGGAACACTGGTCACTCATGTTGGTAATGACTAGGTCTAGGATATTGTTGCCCCTGGTGGGGTGTGGATTAGTTGATCCAGGGCACTGGAATTTATGAATTCCAGAAAGCGTTGAGCGAAGGAGTTGGTACACGAGTTGTTTTCCCAGTTAATGGTGGGGTAGTAGAAATCGCACATTATTAGGTGTTTGGTTGAACCCTAATATTTTCCAGTATATCAAGAAAAGAGGAATGGGAATCCTGGGGTATGGTGGGGGATCCATAGCAAGCTACAATTTGGATTGCAGTTTTGCCCAGAGTTAGTTGCACTTGGATAACCTCTGATGCATTATGCTGAGCAACTAGCCTGGAGGTGTGGACATCCTTAATGAATATGGACACATCTCCACCTTTGGTGTTCCGGTCCAGGTTAGGTGGCCGAAAAGTATGCAGCCTGGTAATGCAGGGGTGCTCTCTGGAGCCTTGAACAAGGTCTCGTCACTGCACAGAAATCTATGTTCTCCATTTTAAGGAGTGCATTTTGCGATTTAGACTTCTAGCATTGAGTAGCATTACCCTCAGTTTTTGCTTGCCTGTTCCTGTAACGGTGGTGAATTTGTCATTTGAACCTTGCCTAAAAAAGGCACTATATGGGCAGCAAGAGCCATAGCCAGTATCCGGAATCCCAGGTGTGACAGATGCAGGTCATCTCTGGCAAAGCATTGTGCTCCGTCGACCATGTCATCCCAGGCAGACAGATACTGGATTCCCTTAGAATGACACCAGAAGCTTAGCCAATTGAAGTCAATCATTTTGTCCTTGCACTGCGGTATCATTCTGGGCAATGGCAGGATGCTACTCAGGGCTAGGGTCATACCTGCCTGGGATGCAAGACTGGACAGCTCTTCCATGTCTTTTTTCATGTAGTCCAGGGAGGTATGTCTCTGGTCATTCACACCAACATGGACAACGACAAGAGTCATATTTGTACTTGTTGTGGAGTGACCTGAGTGCGTGGGTTATGTGGCAGATCCTGGCACCCGACAGGCAGCTGACAGTAACCTTCTTGTTTAGCCTGGTCAGTGGAACATCAGTGTGCCTGACTATAGAGTCGCCTATGACTTGTGTGTTGGGTACATCATTTTGCCTTACAGGCTGTGGTTTATTGGCACACTGAGTCTGTGGGCTGTGTGTCATTTGGGTTGCGTTAGGGGATGGAGGTTGCTTGCGTTTCTGCTTTGGAGGTCTCTGTTGCTTGAGCAGATTACTATTGAGAGCCTTCACGAATGTTTGTGTTTCTATGTGTGAATTGTGGTGGTGGTGTAGTTTAGTGGGACTATGTGATGAGTGTGGTGTGGTGCAAGTGTTTACCTTCTCCTCCTGACTGTCAAGTTCAGTCTTGGTTGGAGAGAGCTTTACCTCCAGTTTGGCTAGATAAGTGCATCTCTCACAGGTTGAGGTGTTAGGAGAAGAGGGTTGTCTGTGTACATGAGGCAATTGCTACATTGCCCAGATTCATCAGATAGACAGGAGAGAACACTGGGAGCCGACCCTTGGACATGCCTGAATAAAACTCCTCTAGGCAAGTTAGGAAAGGGAGTATAAGAACTGTTTTTCTCTATGCATGTGAGGAAAGTTAGTACAAAAACTGTTTTCCTCTAAGTAAAGAGGAACGTTGAGTGCTGTAGTAATTTGTAGCTTTAGTGCTAATGACAAGTTCTGAACAAGTGCTGAGCACGAATAAGCAACTTCATGTGCTAAAACTAAGAATCTGTACCTGGATCTTGTGATAGATAGGCTTGGGGGGGCTCAGAAGCTTACAAACAGTCCTGGATACAGCAAGTCTGTATCTGGAGTAGACTAGTTACAAGAGGGGTGGGAAATGAGTGCAACTGCTGGCTTTTAAACCAGAAAGTTGAAAGATATGGAAAAACTGTCCAAACGTCCAATAAACTACAATTTCTGGGCCAGAAACCACTTTTGCGGTAGATAAGCTAGAAGACTTCCCTCCAACATAGAAAGGTTTGGGGGGCTCAAGCTTACAAACAGTCCTGGTTACGAAAGATCTGTATCTGGACTAGACTAGTTACAGGAAAGGGCAGGATACAAGCTTAGAATTGTTTTTTTTTTTTTTTTTGGAAAGTGGAAAGGGAGAAAGGAGAAAAGTACAGTTTTGTACCTACCATAAATGTAGATGTTCGAAGATCCACATTGCTACAGTCCTTACACTTGGGTAGTCCGCTGTCCTCGGTCGGCCCGAATATCAAAGTATAAGGCTGACGTCGGTCAAGGCGCATTAGACTGACATCAGGACGTCAGGGTACAAATGCGCATGACCGACGTCATATCCTCAGTCTTTTCTTGCCCCAGATGTCAGAAGACCCTAACAAGAAAGGTCAAAAACCCAAAGACAACAAACAACCAACCAACCACCCACCCTAGCACTAATAATATGTACAATATATACAATATACACAATATTTACAATCCAACCCACACAACCGCCTCTAACTACAGAGGGGAAGGAGGGAGGGTAAATTGGACTGCAGCAATGTGGATCTTCGAACATCTACATTTATGGTAGGTACAAAACTGTACTATGTTCTTCATCTCACATTGCTGCAGTCCTTACACTTGGGTAGAATCCCAAAGCAGAGTTAAGGGAGGATGGCACAACTATAAAGAAGCAGGGGCTGCCAAAATGCCCTGTAAAATAGCAGTGGCAAAACCAGCCCTAGATTTAGAGTAAAGTGGAAGGTGATAATGCTTAGAGAAAGTATGCACTGAACTCCAGGTAGCTGCCTCCAAGATATCTTTAGTTGCCACCCCTAAAAAAGCTGTTGAAGTGGCAGTAGCCCTAGTGGAATGAGGCCTAATCCCAGCTGGAACCTCCTTGCCATGATGGGAATAACAGAAAGCAATGCAAAACCCAATCCACCTAGAAATAGTTTGTTTTGACACAGGCTTGCCCTGAGAACTCAAAGCAAAAGAAACAAATAACTGCTGAGACTGCCGGAACCCTTTAGTTCTGCTCAAATAATATCGCAACTGCCTGTGTATATCCAAAGTGTGCAAAATCTTTTCCCTTTATTTTGGGGTTTGCATAAAAGGTAGGCAAATGAATAGTTTGGTTTAAAGCCACACTAGAAACCACTTTAGGCATAAAGGAAGGATTAGTACGCAAAGATACCCTATCCTTATGGAAAATTAAGAAAGGCTCAACTGCCATAAGGGCCTGTAATTCAGAAACCCTTCTCGCAGAGGTAATGGCTAACAAAAAAGCAGTCTTCCATGATAAATATTTCAACTCAGCAGTAGCTGCAGGCTCAAAAGGTTGTAGAGTGAGTTTCTCCAACACAAAATTGAGATCCCAAGCAGGAGTAGGAGCTCTTCGTGGGGGTCTTATATTCTTTGCCCCTCTAAGGAATTGCTTAAACAAAGGATGAGAAAACAATGGTGGGTCACAATCATAGTGAGCAGAAATTGCTGCAGCATGAATCTTAATAGAAGAGAAGGACAAACCTTTGTCCAGTAACTCAGCAAGATATTGAAGAGCCACACTTAAATTAGGCTTAGAAACATCAAATGCTTGTGCTGCACTCCAAAATAAAAATCTCTTCCATTTATCTGCGTACACTTTCCTTGTACTAGGCCTTCTGGCCTCCAAAATAACATTCAAAACTTGCTGTGGAAGCTGAAACCCTCCAGGGTTTAAAACAGAATATGCCAGGCTGTCAGGTGAAGAGAGAGTGAAGTTTGACATTGAGTAAATGACTGTTCTCCTGAGACAGCAGGTGTGGAATCGAAGGTAAAGGCCATGGCGGCTCCCGTACCAGACTTCTCAGTAGTGGGTACCAATGCTGTCGAGGCCAATCTGTAGCTATTAAAATCATCTTTGGTTTGTCCTGTCTGACCTTCAGAAGTACCTTTGGGAGGAGAGGCAGAGGTGGAAAGGCATACACATGAAGATTGCTCCAATTGAATGAAAAAGCATCCACTTTCCAGGCTGTGGGATGAAAACTTTTTGTGCAAAACTTTGGCAGCTGGTAGTTTAGTGGAGAAGCGAACAGATCTATGTCTGGAGTTCCCCATGACACTGTCAATTTCTGAAAAACTTGAGGATCCAATTTCCACTCGTGGGGATCCATTATTTGTCTGCTCAACACATCTGCTAAGGAGTTCTGTGCTCCCGGCAGAAACCTTGCCTGAAGATTTAGCTGTAAACTGAGAGCAGTCTCCCACAAAATCATTGCTTGTCTGCACAGAGGGTAAGAATGTGTTCCCCCTTGCTTGTTGATGTACCACATGACAGTTGTGTTGTCTGTTAGAATCAACACCTGCCCTGGAAGAAGTAAATCCTTGAAAGCTATTAATGCAAATTGGACTGCTAACATCTCCTTCAGATTGATATGTAGATGTAGAAGTCTGGCAGGCCACTTGTCTTGTATGCACTTTCCATTTAGATGAGCTCCCCAAGCTTTGTCTGAGGCATCTGTCGTTAGAATCTGACTCGCCTCTGGCCGGGTCACAGAGAGTCCCTTGTTTAGGTGACATTCCTGAGCCCACCACAAAAATTCCTTTTGAATGCAAGGTATTATCTGAATGACAGTGTCCATATCCTGGCAGTGCTGTGTCCATACATTTTGAGATACCATTGTAGCTTCCTCATATGCAGTTTGGCATTGGGAAGCACCAGAATACAAGATGCCATGAACCCCAAGGCTTGAAGGACTGTCCTTGCAGTCAGCCTGGACTGATGAGACAATTGATGGAAGTAAAGAGAAAGATTCTGTTGTTTGTCCGGGGTCAAAAAGGCCATCTGGGATGCTGTATTCAGTCTCACACCCAGAAAGCACATGTCCTGAGAGGGTACTAGACTGGACTTTATTTCGTTCACAGAATACCCCAGGCATCTTAGCACTGCTATCACATAATGTAGATGATGAAGAAGCTCGTCCTTTCCTTGAGCCAGAATCAGGCAATCGTCCAAATAAGGATAGATCTGTATTCCTCTTAGCCTGAAGAAAGCTATCACTGGAGCCAGAACCTTCGTGAACACTCTGGGCGCAGTAGATAAGCCAAAGGGCAATGCAGAGAACTGATAATGAGAAGTCCCAGCCCAACGTAGATACTTCCTGCAACTTAGCCTGATAGGAACATGAAGGTAAGCCTCCTTGAGATCCAGAGTCACCATCCAGTGATCTTTGCCCAGCAGAGGTAAAAGCTGTTGTAACGTCAACATTTTGAACTTGGGAATGTCCAGATAAGTGTTGAGGATAGATAAATCCAAAATTGGTCTCCACGTGTTCCCCTTCTTTGGTACTAGGAACAGGCGAGAATAAAATCCTAGGCCCACTTCTGACAGAGGGACCGGTTGTATGGCCCCTATTTGGAGCAGCAGAGAAATTCGTTTGTGAGCCTCTATTCTTTGCTGAGGACGTCTGGAATGCCTTTGAAAGGAGGCAAGGTAAAGAAATAAAACCTGTAACCTCGGTGTATGATATCCAATACCCATCTGTCTTGGGTAATTAAACTCCAATTTTCCTTGAAAAGTGCCAACCTTCCTCCCAAAGGTGCTGCCAGACGAGAAGGCTCTGGCAGCTGAAAAGGTAGGTCATTGGGTCTGTTTACGAAAGGACTGACCCCTACCCTCACCAGAAGACTGTGCAGGTGAACTCCCTGTTCTAGGCCTGAAAGAGCCCTGAGCTCTGCCCCTACCACGTCTAGACCTACCCCTAGACTGGGAATCATAAGAAGGATACGTCCACCCCTTGGTAGGCCAATTTCTGCTAAACTTCGGAGGCTGAACCTGCAAAAAATCTTTAACAGTCTGCATAGACTTAGCCTTGTCTTCCATTTTCTTTAAGACTGCCTCAACAGGTGAACCAAACAACACATCAGATTGTAAAGGAGCATCTAAAATCCTCGCCTTAACATGTTCAGATAAATTCTGATCCCTCAGCCAGGCGTGCCTGCGAAGAACTGACCCAGTGGCAGCCACCCTGGACGAGGCCTGTACAGCATCAAAACCACATTGCAAAGAATGCTTACCCACTTGTTCAGAGACATGTACCAAATCTTGTAACTCTTTACACTCAATACCTTCCGCCAGAGCATCTACCTTAGACTTCAACTGAGAAAGTAGATAGTTTTGGTATTTCAACATGTGAAACTGGCAATTCAGAGCCCTCATAGCTAGGGTGGAAGAAGTATAGACTTTCTTTCCCCACCTATCCAAAGCCCTGGCCTCTTTATCTGGAGGAACGGCATTTTTAACAACAGAAGCCTTAACCCCTTAGGCCCCTGACTGACAGTTTCTGGGTCCGCCCTAGGACTCTTAAATGATACTTATGAGCTTCAGGCACCCTATAGTACCTATCCGGTTTAACAGGAGCAGGAGGCAAAGAATCAGGATTAAGAGAAGCCTCTGCAAACACATCCTCCACAACATCCAGAACAGGAGGTATGGCCAAAGGCCTATGCTGGGGTAAAAACAAAAATTCCCTAAGCCTTTTCCTGGAATCAGAGAAGTCCTGACCTTCCCACTTAAAATGCTCCCTCATGGAATGAAGAGTCTCTGAAAAAGAAAAATCCTCAGGAGGAGAAGCAGAAGGAGTAGAATCATCCACATCAGAATCAGAATAAGGAGAATACTCCTGCAAGTCTTCAGCAAGACTCTGAAACATCTGAAGCCTGCTCAAAACTCCCCAACTCAGGTTCCACCCTAGGCCTCTTATCAGGAGGGGGCAAAGAACCCCTAATCAAAATAATCAAATCTTCTGCCATTTTAAGCATATGCTTCTTGGGCACAGATCCTGAAGAACTGGGAGTGACCCCAACTGAAGCTAAACCTGGCCTGCCTCTGGGGGAAGCCTTGGAAACAGAAGGAGAAGGCCTAACCACCCTAGGAAGGGAGGGGAGTACAGTAACCTGAGAAGCCCCTTCAGCCTGACCTGCCTCCTGAGAGGCCACATCCTGCAATAACAAGGTCTCCCCCTGGGACTCCAGAGAAACCTCCGGTGGAACCACCGGCTCCACCAACACCTCTAAAGAACCGGCGTCCGGTACGGACGACTCATCTTGCCTGGACTTAGCTGCTTTATCCTTGCACTTCTTCGAAGAAGCGGGCGGAGCATCCGACGGCATATTGTAATTGCACCGCTTCCCGAAGACTAACCTGGCACAGTCTAACCTTCTCTTAATAGTGCGCTTATTGAATCTAGCACAAAAGCGACACCCAACAACGTCGTGCTCAGGCCCTAAGCAAGGAATACACAAAGTATGATAATCTCTATGCGGTATCTGTTTCCCACAAGAAATACAGTTATTCACTTTTTCTGACATCCGGTAAACCACTGAGGCAAGAAAAAACTAAAATATTCCCCAACGGGGTACTTAGCCAACTTTGACTCGGTCTGAAACTCCGAATTCGAAAAATTTCAGAACGACGAACGGCACTTGCAACGCTGCTTCTGCATCGGACCATGCGGCAAAAAAGACTGAGGATATGACGTCGGTCATGCGCATTTGTACCCCGACGTCCTGATGTCAGTCTAATGCGCCTTGACCGACGTCAGCCTTATACTTTGATATTCGGGCCGACCGAGGACAGCGGACTACCCAAGTGTAAGGACTGCAGCAATGTGAAATGAAGAACATCAGAAGATAATTCAAAATTAAGAACCCAAGTGGCTTGCCCTTCACAAATGTTCTCTCTGTATTAGAGTGAGCTAGTGACACTAGACTGGAATACAGCTGAACAGATGGGACTGGTAGGAGTGCCCAAAGTCAAAATATGATCTCACTGTACTCGGTTGAGTGAGCACATGAGATAGACTCAGGAGGTGTGTTCAAACACAAATTTACAGGAGGGGCGGGCAATTCCAAAGCCACCAAGATTAATACCAAAACAGGAACAGCAGGTGGGAAACTGTGCAGAGACAGAGAGAGACCACAGTATTCTATGAAACAAAGACGTTAAAGAATGACTGTCGATTATACTTCATGTTGGCCCTTTGTTTTGAATGCATTTTAGTTTTTGGTCTATACACTGCACCATACTTGAGTGGATCTGTTTTTTTTTTTTTTTTTTTTTAGTTTTCATGTTTCCATGCTATTGGTTAGTCAACATTGCAGTACATTGCCCTGATGATTTGAATTAGGCTTGTTGATCTTATACAGGTCATGAATGACTTTTCCAGCTGTTTTTGAGAGTTTGAGTTGTGTTTTTTGTCTTCACGGATTATTGCCTAGCAGAATGTAGTGTTCTGAAGTGGTATGAGCTTGCCTCTTGGATATGGAGAGAGAACCACAATGACTGTCTGTCTTACTGACTTTTAAAGGGTTTTGGTCAGTTATAAAGGATGTGGTGGTTCCAGTATTTAGTCTATTACATTTAATAGCTTTTGGACATTGCTGTTTGGGGTTTTTGTCATCACAAACACTTAGTGACTCAAAAAGCTTTGGTCGTGACTGAACACGAGTATTAAATGGCTCTACCTCAACTTTTGTAGGAATTGGCTACAGACAAAGATGATGTTAGTGTTTGAACAGATTTGAGAGACTAAAAGATGAACGGATACTGTAACAGCATTATCTTCCTGTATTGAGATATTTCAACAGCTGTCTACAGTTATGAAAGACCTCAGATATAATATGCAACACTTTGGGTTACTTAAAGCCAAAGTAGTTTCAAACTGGACATAAATGGCGCATTTCTAGAACATGAAGGAGGAAAAACGTCACTGCTGTGAGTGTAAAGTTTCAGCATCCTCAGCACTCCTCTTCCAAGAAAGATTTACATCAAATGTGGTTTAGGCATGGCATACAGTAAAACAAAGAACCACCACCAGGCTGGGAGAAACCTCCACCTTACAACTTCCAGAGATGCCACTGCCCCAGAGGAAAGACTCACCAGTAATCTTAAGGTATCCATAATCCACTCATGGGTAGTCAGCAGCAACTCTGAGGTCCTGGCTAGCTGTTCTTCTCCAGAGGCAGTAGAAGCAGTCTGCCCCTGCACTTGTCCACTTGTAACACATTTCCACACGGAGAAGTGAACAAGGACAACATTTTGTCCTAACAAAATGGGTGAATGAGGAAAGACTACAAGATCTCTTTCAATATTAACAATGCACACAAAGACAAGCCTCCACCAAAAAATGAGCCATCAGAGAGAGGTCCCAATAGATCAGACCAGAAAAAGGATTTTACTCTACATTTTTTCCAGATCCAAAAAATTAAAAGATATCAAGGGCCTACACAATTTCACTGTAAAAGAAGTTTGTAAAGCAGATATTAACTGTTTGATCCTTCCCTGCTTTTCCACACGAAGGATGCTCTTTGGCTTTCTGGAGTGCCCACCTTCATATTAAAATTGCCAGGAATCTTCTCTGCTTATGGGTAGGAGCCAGTCATTCCCAACTTTGGATGCTTCCATTCAGGATCAGCTCAGACCCCAAGGTTTTCACCAAACGCAAGCCTATTTTGCTAGCCCATCAGAGGCTCCAGGGAAACAGTCTCTTAGATGCACCCACCCATTCAGGCTCCAGTTACCCACAAGGAAGGTTCCAATCTTATTATTCCATGCATTCCTGCAGCTTGGAACAACAATGTACAGCATGTCTGCCAATGGAAAGTATGTGTTCTGCAAAGACACAGATATCAATGCTTTGAAATTCTCAAAAAGTTTGGCCATCTATGCCTCAAGGTGCTGGGTCTCATGTACATAGCTACTCCAATAATGTCCCATTCCACATACTACACGCAATGGTTGTCAAGTCCGAAAGTCTCAAGATTTAGATCTGATGTCTCATCTCGGGTCAGATCTTAACAGTTAACAAGGCATATCTAGACTAATGGATATGCAGCAGACTTGGCAACCTAGTGGTGTGAACATTGGCTCTAGATGGTCACTGTTGATGTTGCCACACCAACTCCAAGTGCACAAATGGAGTTATGAATGGGTCTAGAATGATGGATGCATATTACCATTTTATATGAAAGGGAATAATCATTAGCACTCTTCAAGAAAAATCTTGATGATTGGATGAGAAATAGGAAATTCACCCTGGGGATTACCTCTGTGGCTCTGCTCGGCAGTGGCACAGGAAAATAATTTTCTTGGGTGGCGAAAGCCAGGGTACCTTTTTGGCTGGGCTTGTATAGGCCCCAGGGCCGATAGCCTAGTACCTACCTATGAACTCATTCTCTTACCACTCTATTGGCAGCATTTGCCAAGTACGAGTTATGTTTATCCGGGGAGAAGCACTACAACAAGCAGGCAAATCACCAAAATGTCTGCACACAATCTGCAGATGAAAGCAGTCCTCATGACTCTTCACATCTTTCAGGATGCTCTTCCTCAAGATGTCCTCAAGATGCTCTATCAACTTTGACATGACAATAATTTGTTACATCACCAAATGGGAGGGAAGTTGAGAACTCATTCAAAGCCATTCCACACTCATGTGGCTTCTTGCCATAAAGGACAAGTCAACTTATAGCCAAATTATGGGAAAGGTCAAGTCACTTGAAGGTAAGCTCAGCTACTAAGTGGCCACTCTGTGGCTCAGAAATTGTTTCAACTCATGGCAAGACTTACTGGGACCTCTCATTCCTGATCAACTCAAACTGCAGTAGCCACTTCTCTCTCATCCCTTCACCAAGAGGGCGACTCAAACGGTATTATGCTTCCAAGGACTCCAAGCTTCCTCCAGACATTTTCACAAACGAGTTTCATCCAGAATGTCTTTGGAAATGTGCTGCTCGACTTTTTTGCATCTTTGTACAGGCCGCAATCAGGTATCCAAACATGCACTGCCTCCAGTTAACCATGTGGAATTTCCATCAGCTGATAATCTTTTCTACTATTCTACAGCAGCAGACATTATTTCTTCATAAAAGCTAAATACTGGCAAGACTTATAACTTGTTCTAGTTTTTCTATATGGGCCACAAACCAAGAGAAAGCATCATATGTTTGCCCCATTCCCTCCACACTTTTACCTTGCACAAATCTTTACTACTGGACTCTGGTTGCAATATGATTTTTCTGGAACAAAGTGCACTTTGGATGCATCAGTTCATTACATGAAGTTCCGCAAGGCCTTTCTCAAAAGATGCATTCTTCCAGAAATCACCCCTAAAAGATCCAAATACATTTTGAGGATTTAAATTTTGACAAATAGGAAATTAAAACCTGCAGGCTGCCGTTTTAATTGGTGACACAGTTTGCCTTGGAAGGCAGTTTGTAGCCGCCACTTCTGTTTCAAAGACAGTGCCACACTGCACTAAACCTTTCACCAGAGCAAAAATAGTGACAAATCTAATCTTAAATCAGTATATCATTTTTCTGTTTCACCACAATATTCCAAAAATCAGAGTGTACCTTCTCCACTGCACTGGGATTGTGCATGGTCAACCAAGACTTTATACGGAGAAGGATTCAGCTCCAAGACTCATCCTGACCTGACAAAAATTTGAGTCAAGAGATTAGGGATACTGGAATTGAAGCTAAAAGGACTGTTATATCCCACACTGATGCTCTGGGGAAGCTCAGACCTGTGGGCACAAGATCCAAAAAAGTCAGACCAGAATCAGAGAAACCAGTGGAGTGCAGCTTGGACATTTGCCTAGTACACCTGATGAGTACAGTCTCAGAAGAACCCCTAGTTGCAGATTCACCTGGAAGAAACTCCTCATCACCATGTCTATGTCCCCTTCAGTATATCTATCTACGGACAGACCATGATGAAGAAGCCACTGAAGGTGGTCTAGAGGAACATGCCTCCTGTAAGAATATGGACTGGAGCCTTGAACTGAGAAGTGAGGAGGAGATATTGGTGAATGAATCCGAACAGCAGTCCGATCCAACTGTCTCAGTTTTTGGTGTAGTACCCAAGAGTTCTGATGGATCCAGGGACCGCTTTCTGGTGTTCTCAATCTTGATTTCTGTTTTTTTTTCCTCTCTCTCAGATTCTCTTTCTTTGGTGGGCTTAGGCTTCTACAGTCTTTTAGATGGAGAAGCTGAAGAAGATGGTTGAGAAACTGAAGACTGAGCTGCAGTTTCCGTTTGGGTGGGGGATCAACCCTTTTAAAATCAATTTGTCCCTGTGACCTTGCGAGTGCCCTAGTACCAAAAGGGGCACAAGTCTCACAGTCTGAATCTCACAGTCTGAATCTAAATGTACTGCCCTGAGGCGGTTCACACAGAGAGAAGGTCTTGCAACAGAAGTCTGTGACCGCAGGCCATACACTTCTAGATGCCTGGAACCTTGTCCACCATCATCAGAAGAAAGATCTTAACCAAACCCCACAGAAGACTTTATCTAAACACTACAGCTCATAACTCATTCC